>NW_004955630.1:8264-103730 GCF_000276665.1 Chinchilla lanigera
CAAACAACACATGACAATAATACAAAAAGATGATCAGGTTTCTTAGGGATTTTGGAGAAGGAAAAATTGTGTGTTTGTTTGGGACCACAAACACAGTGGCTAAATGTACATACTATTTAAGGGATATATGGAGGCTTGGGATCATGGGTATCACACTTTTGATATTTCTCATTATATCCTTAAGTATGGACCATCCTCTCCCAACCACTAGGACTAAAATTATAACCGCTAAGATGAAAAAATACTCCAGGGTCAGGTCCTTCTTAGCCTAAGATCATCTCCTCCCTCTGAGGCATCTCAGGATTATCCATGGTCTGCTGAGTCATTGACTTTTGAGCCTTCCACCGAGCTTCAGTCTCTGGCCAGCGCTCCTGTCATTGCAGACACCCCATAAACAGTGGCTGGCCTGGAGTGGCTTTGCCTGTGCCCGTCCTGTGGCTTTGACTTCCCAGTCTGCCTTCATGTATTTGTCTGTTTCTCCTTTCATGCTTTCACTGTCCCCTTCGTGCAGGCAGTCAGGGAGCTTGGCCAGGCCCCCTAAACTTGCAGCTGGAGCAAGGACATTCTAATGAGCCCTGAGATGGAACATCGACCTGAGTGGAAAAAGAGGATGCAAGGCTGCAAGAGGACTGTGCAGGACCAAGTTGGGGACATCCAAATAGAAAGTGAAGGAGAAGCATTTGGTGCCATGGAAAGGTTTCTGCAGCTGGGAAAATGGGGAAGACGCAATCTGGACAGCAGCAGAATTGTATTTGCCACTGGCATAAGCTTCTTAAACAGCACCTTAACTGCATTAAAATTTTGCATGAGATTATTAAATTCAATCCTTGGTTTTTGCAGTCAGGATCCTTAGATTTAGAAGATTGGGATAGGATCAGTGAAAGTTTAAAATTAGCTCACGGCAGGTTGGAAATAGTCATGAAAGACATTCTGTTTTTAGGTGTTAGTAGGATCTGTTTTAGGACCCTTAGGCACCATACCATCTAAAGCAGCAGTGCTAGAGCGAATTGGACAGGATGATGAAGGAAAAGAAAAATCAGGTGGAAAGGAGAGGGGAAAATAAAAGCAAGAAGAGTCAGATGCCTGGGAAGGAGAAATCTCCAGGTGTTCCCTCTAAAACCAGGGAAGAGCTAATGGTGGAT
Source organism: Chinchilla lanigera (assembly GCF_000276665.1). NCBI lineage: Eukaryota > Metazoa > Chordata > Mammalia > Rodentia > Chinchillidae > Chinchilla > Chinchilla lanigera. Next base: position 9,407 of record NW_004955630.1, read on the forward strand.
ATGGTGGACGGGGAAATTCAGGGCAAGAGCCTTCAGGCCATGTGGGTCAGTGCTGCCTCGCACCTTGCATGTCTCGTCATCAGGTGGCAGGCTGGGAAGCACCCAACAGGGAGAAATGATGGAAATTTGCTGCTTCCCAGTGACCTACAGACCTGGCCCAGATGATCAGAATCAGCTGTTGGGAGAATGTTAAATTTTTGACTTTAAATTGTTGAAGGAATTAAAACAGTATAATAAACATCAGAGCTCAAGGGTCATTTTCCTTGTGGATTTAAATTCTATTGTGGAGGCTCATCACCGAGCACCTGACTGTGAGGCATTCCTACCCACTCCTGTGCATCTCCTAGTCAGTTCTTAAATTGTAATGGTCACTGCAAGAGCAAGCTAAGGATCAAGTTGACAGAAACAGATGGGATGGTAAGGCTAATGTAACAGCAGAAATGTTAACAGGAATAGGGCCCTTTGTACATGGATCCCTATAGTATCTCAATGAGACTTTTGAACAAATAGCACACAGTGAAAAGAGCTTGGCTTACTGTGCCTGAGGACGGGGCTTCTGTCCAGTCTTTTCCCAATATCTTACAAGGGCTGCGAGAACCTTACACACAGTTCAGGTCCAACTACTGTACACAGACAAATTCCTCATGCTCAAGCAGCTGATATGGGTTTTCCACCTCATTTGTGACAATGCCAACCAAGTGTGTAAACAGGCTCTGGCCCCCATGTGCGCTTCTAAGATTTGAACAGTTACATTAAGTCTTGTTGGGACAGCCGTTTGGAAACTCCTGGAAGGTCTGTGGTAGCTCATGCTTTGGTGGCTTCTACAAAACAAGGTAAAAACAACCACGCTAAAAATATGACTTGCTTTAATTGTGGTAAAATGTGACATCTTCACTGACAACATAGCTTTGCAAGCCAAGGTAATAACCCTACCACCTCCGCAACTTCCACTCGCTCTGGTCTGGGAAGTAATGAGAGTGAAGGAGGTCTTTGCCCATAATGTGAAAACTGTAATCATCGGGCTAGACAGACACTGTCAGTCTAAACCTCACAGAGATGGAAATCCCCTGTTAAGAAATGGGAAGGGGGATAAACCTGTGGTCTGAAAACACTCCTTGGGATTTCAGGACGTGGCTACTGTAATGGGTTACCCTGAATGAAGAACCGAGACCAGAATCCAAATTGGAATTTTAACAGGCTTTATTTGCTGGGCCGGCGGCTGTCAGTCTGTTCGCCATTCAGGGAGATGCTGAGCAGCCCCGACCCAAAGAAAGCTTGTGCTTTTAAACTTGAAAACCACATCCTGGTTGGAGCAGTGAAAAATTTTTTGCAAGGGCAAAAAAGTGGAACCTATCGATTTTAGCAAGCAGGTGTTGTACAGTTCAGAAAGTTCTCAGAAGGATAATATATTTTCAAACTGAAGTAACAGTCAAGCACAGGTTCTCCTTCCTGGGTCACACTGACATTTTTCCCTCCACCCAATAGCCCAGTAACTTTTCATCCCTTTTATGTGGTCTCCACAGCTACATCACGGTGTGACAACTGGATCAGTCCAATGGTTGGTCTTGCGTGGCTGCAGGGGACGGAATTACTGAAGAGGGCAGCACCACTCTAGGTTTGGGTGGCAGCCAGCAACATAGCCTTGTAGTCTGGACTGATTATGAGGGAAGCAAGAACACAGCTGCTTTCTTTGCATCAGGCAATGGACTGTTTCTTCTCTTCCATGCCAGGAACCCACTGACTCTGGACTAAACCTGTATAATCTGTGAGCTAAAATAAACCTTTCCTCATTTAACTTGTGCGCATTGTTTTCTACCAGTGAGAACGTAAAGAAGCAACCAGCAGCCTTCCTCTAAGAAGGATATGTAGACTACCTCAGTGACATCACAGCTGCTGAGCACAGTCACCTGTCCAATGTGCAGGTGTGCAGCCTGCCCCTCCATCTGTGCTCTCTCTTCCCTTTCCCAGGACCCTACCTAGACCTGCTTGCTAAGAAGAATCTAAGCTGCCCTCATATTGTGTGCTCCCTGACTGTTGATTTTGGAAAAAGGGGTCTGTTCCAGGCCTTCTATCCCAATTTAGTCCCTGCTTTTACATAGGAGGCTATGGGAGAACTTGGCATGGTCCAGACAATGCTGTCTTTCACACTTCCTTATGTCTTCCCCTAGGTTAGCAGAGGAGCACTGAGATGCCCTCTTAATATTTACTGTAACCATCAATGTGCAAGGCAGCTCACCAGCCACCCACCTGACGATCTTATGCAGAGCTCCATGCAGGAAGGAGACTTCATCCATGTAAAGCTCCCGCAGGCTCTGCAGCTGTCCTAGGTGGAAAGCGTAGATGCGGGAATACCACTTGTTCTTCAAGGACGAAGGAAGCACTTCTGGAGTCAGCCTGCTGAAGTGAAGTGTGTGAAGGTTTTCCATCTTCTTGAGCTGAGGAACAAATGCTTTCATGCTTTCCCGATCCCAGTCACTAAACACCTCCAACTCGCGGACAGAGTCCAGTTGCACAGCTCGCAGAAGCCTCAGGATTTCAGGGACAGCACTGGACTGCATCATCACCTTCTCACAGTGCAGGTGCACTGAAGCTTTTCTCCTGCTGGCCCAGTTCAAGAGGCAGAGGTGTAACCTATCATGCGTGGCACAACATGAACACCAGGCTTCAAAACAAAGGTTTGCGAATATTCTCAAGGTTGGCGTCTCCTCACATAAACCAGGTTGGCCTGTTTCCTTACTCCTGGCATCTGCTGAGAGGGCGGCGTTCATGGCTCTGGGCCCTGCAGTCCAGAAGTCCTGGTATGCGTCCCTCAAGTCAAGCACCTACAGTTTCCACCTGCTGTGGGAGAAAAAGGAAGCAGCCTCAGAAATGAGATAAACACCCAACTTCCTCCCTGTGCTTCTCTTCCACTTTCTCGGCACCAGCTACACCCCTACTTTACCTGGCTTCCTTCTCTACACTTTTAACCTTTGCACACAGCTTGGTTCCCTTCTAGTCCCTGTGGGAGGAGGAAGGTACAGGTTTCTCCTGAGTTCACCGCAGCCTGCACATGCTGCTTTGTCAACTGGAAACCCCTTGCCAGGTGGTGCTTAGCAAATACCAAGACCGCTGTGATTCTCCTAGCTTCAGAATCCACATCCACCCTCTTTGACACTTTGCCAACAACTGTCCCTTTCCTGGACTCTCAGAACCCTCCCTTCAGTATATGTGTATCTCTCTCACCGGTGCTGAACCTTCTGGGACAGCTGTATATCAATTCCATCCAGTAGGGCTTGAAAGGTCTTTAGCTTTCAGGGTTGTGGCAAGATTTCTCTAAACCGAGTATGTGGAATCTTTCGTTTCCTCAAATCCATCAGGGTCTGCAAAGGGGGGCAGGGGAACGGCCAGGCCTGCACCATCCCCTTCAGGACCTCATTGTGGTCCCCCATGAGGGCATCCATGAATAAGTCATGGAAGATCTGGGTGGGAAGGTCCTGCAGAGCAGCGCTGGCTATGGCCTCCTTCTTCAGCAGGCTCTGCTTGACCAGCTCACACAGAGGCGGTGGGCTCTGCGTGCTCATCCTGAGGAATCTGCAAGGAGAGGGATACTGGGTAACATCCAGGAAGAGGCATCTGTTCAGATCGAGCTCAGAGACCCTTTCTAACCCATGAAGAGCAACTCATGGCCAGATTCCCTGGTCTGGCTACAGTAAAGCCTCGCCGGTTCACCTCTGTTTTGCTGACCTCGTGGCTACAAAGCCATGCCTGTTCCTCTGCTGGCACGAGGACCCCACTCCCCTCTCCACTGCAAGCAACTAGTCCTTTCAGTTCCAGTCCCCCACGGAAGTGGGTTCTGAGTGTTGGGAAACCTCATCCTTTCTTGTGTGGGAAGTTTCTGATCCTTGAGACAAGGGCCTCAAACAGTGATGGAAGTATCTCCCAGTCGAACCAACTTACCATCTTCATTACAGCCATAAGGATGCTCAGGAGATTTTAGGGAGACCCTGTGAAATGGATCCTGTTGGCTTCATTCTAAGATGTTTAATAAGCAGTATAAAGCCATGCAGTTTTGCTACAGAGATGTGTAGGTTAGAGATGGAAAAGGGAAACTCTGATGCAGGTTGTTAAAACTCTTCCATGCATGGCAACTTCTCCCTTGGGTTGAGTATGGGAGAGAAAACAGATGAAAACAAAGTCTTCACCTTTAAGTTACTGCAGAGGCTTGAGCGGACAGATCACGTCTATAATCCCAGTGCTTGGGGGGCCAGGCAAGAGCATTCCAAGTTCTAGCCCAGCCTGTCCCATTTAGTGATTTAGCAAGAATGCCTCGAAATAAAATTTAATTAAATAAAATATCATTCTGGGGAAGTAGGTCAGTTCAAAGGCCTTGGTGTAAATCCTAGCACCACAAAAATGAAGAACAACAAAAATAGCCAGGTATGGTGACATATGCCTGTTATCCCAGTATATTGCAGGCTGAAGCAGGAGGATCCCTCCAAGTTATAGGGTAGCCTGGAGTACATAGTGAGTTCAAAGGCAGCCTAAAATACTTGGTGAGATTCTGTGTTAAAAATCAAAAATAAAGGAAAACTCAGCAGCACCAACAAAAGCCACACTTCACGAAGCAAAAGAGAAAACCCTAGTGTAAAATAGTATATAGATTTTTAAAAGTTTGTGTGCAGTGCTGTGCTTCTAATATGGCTTTGCTCTGAGTCACAGCTCTCATGCAAATTTCTGTTCTTTTATGCACTGTTTATTTTCATACAGAATCGCACTGTTTTCTAAGCTGGTGTAGACTTAGCAATTCTCCTGCTACAGCCTAGTGAGTACAGGACATTTGAGACATGTGTAAAGATAACTGCATGTATGGAATTTTAGTCAGCTCCATTTTTAATTCTTTTCATTTATTTTTATTTAGAGACAATTGTCAGATATAGGTCAGGCTGCCCTTGAACTTCTGTACCCCAAGGTGGACTCAAACTCAAAGTGCTCACAGGGCCTTAATTTCTGCAGTGCTGGGATTACAGGTGTGCAGCACCGTGGCTGGCTTTGCTTTTAATTCTTGTGTTGGGAGTGGGGATTGAGATAAGGCCAAGCATTGAGAGGTAAGGTCCCTTTCTCCAACCACAAAAAATCGTCCTTGACCTATCTTTCTTTTCTTCTTTTTTTTTTCTTTCATGGACAGGGTCTCACCATGTAATTCAGACCAGCCTTGAGCACACTATGTAGCAAAAAGTGGCCACAAACTCACCTTGGTTTTCCTGCTTCAGCCTCTTGAGTGCTAGGATTAAAAGTGTGTGCCAACAGGACCTGATGAACTACAATTTAGGAAATAGAAAGTGAATATTTAAATTGTGAAAAAAGAAACTTCCTTGCAAACGCCTAGGAGGCTGGGGCAGGAAAATCTGAAATTTCAGGTTCAAGCCAAAACTCAGTAATTTAAGGACTTAGCAAGAGCTTGTCTCAAAGAACCTGTGATGTCATTCAGCACTGGATGCAGGAAAGCAGGAGGGAGAGAGGAAGGAGAGAGGAAAGGAGAAAGGGAGAGGGGAAGGGAGGAAAGAGGCTTGTAGCTGTGTGAGGTGGTGCAAGCCTGGAGTCCCGGCCACTGGGGGACTGACAGAGAAGCACGGAGTGGGCGGTGCCTGCCCAGCTACACAGCATGCCCTGTCTCAGAACAAAACAGCAAATACAAGGGTGTAGGGGGCGTTAGCTCTGTCATACAGCACCCCTGCCGCACACCTCCATACGGAAAGCAAATACAAACCTATTTGCTGAGATAAATTCAAAGCCAGAGCCCGTTGTGTTCTAGTCAAGAGCTCTACACGGAGCGATATTCCCAGGGCTGTTATTAAAACACTATTAGAGCCGGGTGTGGCGGCACAGCCTTGTAATTCCATCAATCAGGAGGATGAGACAGGAGGATTGAGGCCAGCCTGGGGCACATAGCAAGACCCTGTCTCAACAAATCAAAACCAGCTGGGTGTGACGGTGCACACCTGTAATCCTAGGACTCGGGAGGCAGAAGGAGCTTTGTGAGTTCAAGACCAACCTGGGCTGCAAAGAGAGCTCAAGGCCAGCCTGAACTGCATAGTGAGACCATCTCAAAAAGACAAGAAATTAAAGAAAAAACAGAAAATAAAAACAAAAATAAATACAATAGATATATAAATGCATACATAAATAATACTAAAATAGAAATCTTCAGGAGTGGGGCAGCCTGAAATTGTATCACGGGGGAAGATGAGGCAGGAAGATCACAGTAAGTTCCAGGGGAACTTGATCTATGAAATGAGTTCAAGGCCAGCCTGCACTATGTTGTGAGACCCTGTGTCAAAAAAAAAATTATGAAATGACATAAACTAGTGTACAGCCAAGTGATGGATGGGCTTGGTGGTGCATAGCCACTCTACTCTGGCGGTTGAAGTAGGAGGATCTTTGCAATTTTGAGGCCAGCCTGTGCTCCAAAGTGAGTTCAGTATGAGCCTAAACTCCATAGTGAGAGCCTGTCTCCATAAGACCAAAGAAATGATATAAGTGGTGAAGACAAATTTGCACGTTTAGAATCAAACTAAAACCTAACCCTGGCTCAGTCTGGGCTACATACAGAGGTGAAATCTAAGGAAAGCATAGCAAGACCTTGGCTCATAAAAGTCACCTACAAAATCCCAAACCTATCTATCTGAAGAGACATAAGTCACAGAATGTCCAGTACCATCTGTGACTTCTGTGCCTACAGGACACTGGCTGAGAGTGGGGAGGTGGGCATCCTCATGGAGGCCTCAGACTCACCAGGTACAGACTCAGGCGATAGTGACAGGACGCCAGGAATCCAGGCAGGACCAGTGGTGACCTGCAGCTCCAGGACTGAGCATCTTCTCCTCTGCCCCCTCCTCTATTCCACCCTTCGGAGACACACCTTACCCTTTGAACCCCTCCTTTCCCAGCACATTTGGACCCCTGATTTGTTCGTTCAGTTCCCACTCAGTTAATCCTGGTGGGGATCAGAGCTTTCTCCATGCTGACTGGTTTTCACAAATCTCAAGGGGGGAACAGGAGATTTCAAGAGAGAGAGAAAGTCAAGGATTCAGGCATTGGTTCACTCCACAAACACACATTAAGTTTTATCAACATGTAACAGTCACAGGTGTGCATGCAAGACAGAAAAGGAATTAACATGGTCCTGACCTTGGGCAGGAATGGTCCCTGTAAAGGGATGTTTGACTGCACCCAAATTTTGATTGCTCCAGAGTTAGAACCACTGTACAGTATCAGGGTGCTGTGGTGGGAGGCTATAGTCTCAGCTGCTTAGGATCAGGAGCTTTGGTTTAGGTAGTTCAACAGAGAAAACTCTCTTCTCCATAAAACTACACAAAACAGAAAATACAGGATCAGGGTCTCTACCTATAAGCCAAGCACCCCGGGAGGCTGAGGCAGGGTGACCACAAGATCAAGTCCAGTCTGAGCAATTCAGGGGGTAAAAATGACGTTTATTTAGGCATTTAAGTTTTGCGGGTCATGAACCCAGTCTTTTGGCATTTTTCAAATTTTGTGTTTATTTTCATTATTTAATGATATAAAGGTATGCAAGCTTTCATAGCTCTTTCCTAAAATCAATGGATTTTTTCGTCTGATTCAGGTGAGGGTATAGCTCAATGTGGAGGGCTGGCCTCGCATGTGGGAGGCCCTGGGTTCCACACCCAGCACCACAAACTCTGATCATCTTCTAGAGTAAGGTGATAGCACGGGGCTTCCCTGCTGCCTCAGGGTACGTAGATCTAGAGAGATGTGTGTATGTCTGTGTGGCTTCCTTTTTTCCAGTAGTGGTGACTGAACAGAGTTTTTGCCCTAAGCTACATCCACAGACCTTCTTTTATTTATTTTTTTGTTGAGATATGGCCTTGCTACATAGTTCAGGCTGGCTCTGAATTGACTGTGTAGCCCAGGTTGGTTTAGAAATCACAGCCTTCCTCCTGCCTCAGCCTCCAAGTGCCCGAATGACAGGCATGTATCAACACACCCAGCCTCTTCTATTATATTATATTATTTTTCAGAAAGTCTTTTTTACCCCTTGAAGTCTGATCAATGGAACAGACTGGAAGAACAGCCATAACCGCAAACATACTCAGCCACTTAACCTTTGACAAAGGGGCCAAATAATTTCACTGGAAGAAGGATAGCCTCATCAATAAATGGTGCTAGAAAAACTGGCTTGCCTCTTGCTGAAGACTGAAAATAGACCCAAGACTATCACCATGCACCAAACTCAAATCAAAATGGATCACAGATCTCAATATTAAAACAGAAACACTAAATCCACTGGAAGAGAAAGTAGGTAAAAGGGGTAGGCAGGGAGTTCATGAACAAAAACCAAACCGCCCATGAAACACTTCAAAGAATCAAAAACTGGGATCTCACCTGACTGAAAAGTTTTTGCACATCAAAAGGAATCACCAACAGGGTGAAGAGAAAACCTACAAATTGGGAAAAAGTTTTAACTGACAATCCCTTGGACAAAGGTCTTCTATCTAGATCATACGAAGAAGTATGGCTATTTAAAAAAAAAAAAAATAGGAAAAATAAACGTTATCGAAGCAGTGGAGAAAAGGGAGCACTCACCCTAAGGATAGGAGTGAAGGTTGGTGCAACCACCAGAGTAACGATTCGGAGAGCCCCAGAAATGCAAGGTAGAAATCCTACATGGTCCAGGAACAGGGCTACAGGGCATAAGTCCAAAGGAGATTGAACCAGTACACTGAAGGTCTATCTGCACTCCCGTGTTTAGAGAAGCAAACCCAGACTACCAAGATACGGAGTCAGTGGAAGAGGCTAGCTGAAGTCTGAATAAAGAAAATACATACAGATACACAGAGAAAGATCAAGACAAAGATAGATGATAGGTCGATAGATAGATAGACAGATAGATAGACAGATAGATAGAATATAGATACAGATATAGATATAGATGCTATCCATTAAGGAGGAAGACAATTCTGTCATTTGTGACAAAATGGATGGAACTGGAAGACACTGTGTTAAACAGGGCACCTAGACAAATGCTGTATGATCTCTATCTTGTGAAATCCAAGTTTGGGTCTTATAGAACTATAAAACTCATTAATAAATGTATGTAACTTGAGACCATGATATTTGGTGAGATGAGATAACACAAGCTTCAGTAGTGCAGGGTTTCTCTTTCATGAAAAGAAAATATGGGAGAGCTACTGAGAAGAGAGGAGAGTAGGAAGTAAAGCATCTTTTTCAAAATATAAGGGACAGCAAGAGAAGGAGAGAGGTAGGAGCGAGGGAGGGAAAGGAAATGAGAAAAAAATAACTGAAGGTGAAAATAATGAAGCTACAACTTTTGGAAATTGGAACAGAACTGAGAGCTGGAGGGTGTGGGGAAGGAGGAATGAGGTAGAGAAGGAAAAACATGAAAGTAACAAAAAAGGAATTCAGATGTGTTAGGTACATGTGCCAACTCCTCGTGAAAATTATAATCATTATATTGTGCAAATGGGTCTAATAAAATAAGATGAACAAAAAAAGTAGAGAATAGAACAGAATGTTGGTATCCATGACCTGAGGCACTGGCAGGGATGAGATTGGGAGATACAGGTTGAAGATTATACAATTTTAGTTGCCCTATGAATAAACCAACATTTCTATTATGCATTGTGGTAGAGTTAATGAAAATATAATGTGTTTTGGCAAAACGCAGACAGAATAGATTCTAAGTGTTCTCAGAACAAAACTAACAGCTATATGCGGTGAGAACTATATTAATGAGCTTAGATTCCATCCCATAAGTGCACATATTCCAAAATATGTTGCAGACAATAAATATACACAATTTTATGTGTCAATTTAAAGACAAAATAAAATTTTGCTAGTGAAGGTTTAAACAATTATTTTGATGTCTGTGATTCTTCATCATAATAATGGTGAATTACATTGTCAGAATGGCTTAACTAAGCTCATAACAATGTTTTCAAAGTTTATATGAAAGGCAATTTACCTTTTCCTAGTGAATTGCTATGTACCAAAATCAATTTTCATTCCACTACCTTTCCACCCCACACACAAACAGGAACCACGGTTTTAAAGAGAAACTTACCTTTTATAATGCATGGGATATTTCTGTGCTTTTATAATAACTTTCACATTACTCACATTTCATTCTCATTCTGCAAACTTCTGGGGAGCTCTCTACCAAGAGATCTCTACCAATGAGGAAGGTGGATGGTAAGAACAGAATACCTCCTGCCCAGCCACTCTGAGTAGCCGAGTCTCTACTGAAGGTCCTAGTTCCTGCCTGGGATCCTTGGGACACATTCTTTGGCAGATGGGCAGCCACTTTCCCCTCCCCCCATGTACATATCGTACACAGTACATCCCCAGTCTACCTAGATGGGGTGAAGGTGAGCATCTGCCTACTGACCCACTTATCACCCTCATTGTCTATACTATTATGTTTTTCTTAGTTTCAATGTACTTTGATCAATGTACTTCAATCAACACAACTTCCATACAACAAAATGTTTCAATGGTTGTGAAATTATTAGTCCTACAGTAAGATAATTTCTCAGAATGGTGCAAAAACTTTCCATAATGATCATTTCCATCCTTTGGTAAATGTTTTCTCTATAATTAACATCTTACATGTGTTTTTAACTATGCATGGATCAAGTCATGGCAGTAGGTTAAAGGCACCCGAACCTGCCTGCTCCTCTAGGTGTGAGAATCAAAACCAAAGTGTAGCTGTGGGCTGAAGTGGGGACAGAGAGTTGGACACAGACAATGCAGAGACAGAGACTCAGGCATATCCAGGGATTTCCAACAGTGTTCATGAGGGGGCTGGGGATTTAGCTCAGCGGCAAAAGCGCCTGCCTGGCAAGCGCAAGGTCGTGAGTTCGGTTCCCGGTACCGGAGAAAAACCAAAAAGAAAAAAAAACAGTGTTCATGAGAACAAAGTGAGAATAATTATTTCTGTAAATAACATTCTATGAAATAATTTTTATTATTCTTAGTAGCTTTAGAAACACCAAAATATATGCCATCTAATGCATGTTCAGTAGAGATGTGCATTTCAAGTATGACATAAATACGACCAAATGGTATAGGAAGATATTAAATTATTGGTATTATTGGGTTCCAAGTAGGAATGAGTTTGTTGTGAAAGATTTCCCTGCACAATGGATATCTTGCTGCATGGTGGGAATTGACCAGGCTGGGCAAATGGAGAGAAGTTTGCCTTCTCTTTGTAGTGGCTGATAAAGATTGAAGTAGTATCTTCATGAATTTTCTTTACCAGTAATTGTAAAGCAACTTTTTCATCACTGGGATAAAACACAAACACCTGCAGCCTAAATGAGGATGGGAGGATTTGATGCACGGATACAGCTAGCAGTTGGCTGGCTCCAAGGCAGAACATGCACATGGGGAGAAGCCTGCCATGCAGACAAGCTGATGGCATCTTGGAAGCAAAACGGAAGACAGAAAAAGTAGTAGCCAGGTAGGGAGGTTCACCCTTTCAGATCACAATACTAATAAATGGCTTCCCTGATCAGGTGTCACCTGTTAGCAAAACTTTCAGCTCTGAATTCAACAAGCATTTTCCAAAAGGCCAAACTCTGAACAATATGGAGGACATTTTGATCTAAACCACAACATTCCACTCTTGGCCCTCAAAAGATGCATATCTCTTTCTTTATGCAAAATGCACTCAACCTTTCTCCAAGAGTTGCCAAAGATTTAATAGTTCCATCACTGCTGAAAGACCAAGTCCAATCTCCTATCTGAGACTCAAGCCAAAATTTTCACAGGCTGCAAGCCCCTGTTAAAATCAAAATGGAAGCCGAACACTGCTAGCATATGGTGGAATAGGGTACACATTCCTGTTCCAAAAGGGGGAAATAGAATGGAAACAGACCAAAGCGAGTTCCAAACACAGCAAAGCCAATATTACTTCCCTTAGCTCCTCGCCCAGAACATGAGCAAGTTGCAGTGAGAGATAAACTCCATAGGATTTGAGCAGCCCCAGGCAGTTGGAGCCACTCATTCCTGGGTTATTCCATGCTGCTAATTCATGTTTTTTGTCTTTCCACTTCAATTTTGTCTTCTATCTCACAGCTTCACAGGCTGCCCTTCCATGGACATACTGTTTGGCCTCTCAGACTTTCTTCCAGAATCTAGGTGGAGGCCTCCATGGCTCCATAACTCTCTCTTTCTATGTTGCTGTAAAGCCACACCATATGTCATTCAAAGCCCAAAATAATATGGAAGTATAACATACTTCCCCCCAAATTTATTATTATAAAAACATGGGCAAAATGAATATTGTGTTTAGAACTGAATGTAAAAAAAGAGTATTAAAAAGAATGTAGTACAGAGCAAAGCAAAGGGATAATTAGATAACATATTCTCAAGACTTGCTTCAAGTTAATGTAATGGCAAAAATCCCCTGGCATAAATTGGGCTGTATTCCACAAGAGACCGACTCTATTGAGAACAAAATAGAGTTTATTAATTTAAAGCTAGCCACCTTTCATCCCTGATTTGCAAATCAGGGAAGTGGGCATAGGCCTGTCTTTGCTCCCATCCTATATGCATTTTTGGTTTCCATAGTAACAGATTGGAATGTTGTAGCTCTGGCCACACGTTGTTTTCCTTGTGCCACGTGACCGGGTCAGACTCCGGTCATGAGCCCAACCACAATGATATGTACTTTCTGTACTCTGTTCTGTATGTCCCTCTTTAGATAACCATACATTTCCTGTATGGTTACAATGTTTATCTAGGGCCAGGGAAGGGATGAAACAACCCAGGCGAAGTCATAGGTAGTTACCTGGGCCCTGGTATTCTTCTTCTTTGGAGAATCAGTCTAGGGCTAAGTCAAGACTGCAAAATTAACTTTTTACAACCCCTCCGGGATGTTTCTCAAGACATGTTTTCACTAAGACTAGAACTATTATATTTAAAATGTTATGCTGAGTCACCGTCCCCTACATTAACACCTTCACGAAGGCTCTGTTGACTTCTCTGTTGTGCAGGCTGTAGATGAGGGATTCACCATGGGTGTGAGGATGGCACAGAAGACAGACACTATCTTGTCCTGGATGGGGGACCAGTCAGATGTGGGCCAGATGTACATGAACATCACTGTTCCATAGTACATGCCCACCACCATGAGGTGGGAGGAGTGAGTGGAAAAAGCTTTGCAGAGACCCTCCTCAGACCCCATGTGGATGACAGCCAGGATCACATGAGCATAGGAAGCAATGATAATCACTACAGGGAAACCAATCAAAACTATGCAACAAATAAAGATAATCTCTCCAGATACGGAGGTGTCACTGCATGAGTGGATTAGCAAGGATGGGAAGTCACAGAACAAGTGGGCTCTTTCCTGGGACCCACAATAAGAGAAGGAAAATGTAGCTACAACATCAATGATTCCATCACCAGAGCCCACAATCCAGGAAAAAGCAACCATAAGTCCACAAATTTTGGGACTCATGAGATTGGTGTATCTCAGAGGGTGACAAATGGCAATAAATAGCGATCATAAGCCATGACAGCCAACAGGCAACACTCAGCTGAAAGCAGGGACACATAGAAGAAGATTTGTTTCACCCAGCTTGCCAGAGGGATGCACTTTCTGTCAGACAGGAAGTTGATGGTCATGTTGGGGACAGTGGTGCAGATTGGTATGAGGTCCATAAGGGAGAGCTGGCTAAGGAGGAAGTACATGGGTGTGTGCAGCTATCTGTCCAGGTGGATGAGTAGAACCATGGCCGTGTTCCCCACACCAGCGAATATGAAGATGACCAGGACCAGTGTGAAGAGGAAGATGTGCATGGGGCTGTGATCAAAGATTCCCAGCAAGATGAAGTCGGAGTTGAAGGTCTTATTTTCACAGGCCATGGCGAACATGCACTTTATCTAACACCATAAAAGCTGGAATCTGTTCATTCATTTTTTAAACTTTTGACCAGTGTCATATAAAGTCTCTGATTCTGGAAATTCCTGTAGGTCACTGACCAATAGAGTAACATCTGAATTAAGAGACTCAAAGTTTACTAAGCCCAAACTCAGAATAAAGCCAGTTCTACTCAAAAATTTCTCACTTAGGAACTTGTTCTAAATATTTCCACTGAGCATTCATTTTCTCAGCTGGAAAATTAGCAGGTAGAGATTTTGCCACAGCAATATGCTGCACAAGCAAAGAGTAACTAGAATTGAGACAATACATTTCTCTTATGTAAAGCCTGTTTGTGGCATTTGGTTATGGATTCACCAAGAAACTATTATGCATAGTATTTTCTGTGGAGAATGGAGAATGAACACTAAATAAAGTAGTTAAGAAACCTCGAGATCAACTTGTCTAGCCATCCTCACTGAATTTTATGTGTGTTGGACCCTGGGGGGCAGAACAGCAAGCATAGCAAGCAAAGAAAACCCCTTCCCAGGGGCACACGGATAGGAAGGGTGAGATGGTGACGGAGAAACCCTGTGCTGGCAAAGGAGGATGCGTGCTGTGGCAGCAGAGTTGCATCGGAGTTCCTGATTTTGATGGAGGAGTTACAGAAAACCTCATTCTGCTGCTCCAGTTTGGCTGAGGACTTGGGGGAAGTGGAAGGGACACATCACAAGAATATGAGACCTGCACATCACATGCACGCAGTGGAAAGTCATTAGTGCAACCAGCAAGCACATAGAACAGAAATAAGTATAAAGTTTTAAGTTAAATGTTTACACAATTATAGTTCATAATAGAGTTAAATATTAATGCATAGAGTAATACATATAAAAAGAAAGGTTATTACTGAGAGAGAATGTTTCAGGCAACAAAGATAATGTCAAAACACAAAGCAAGACCCATGACTGGAGCAATTAGACACAGCTGTGTTTTACTCATTAATTTACACCTCACCATCTTGTGAAGGGATTAATTAAAAAAAAAAAAAAACAACTAAGTGATCTCAAGGTAGCAAAGTGACATGAACAAATCCAAAGGTGGATTCTTGGTTTTCCTAAAGACATTGAATATAATTTTTAAATTGTATGGTAGCAAGGCACATTTTTGAGATGTAACTTTTTGCCTAAGGATGAACTTTGTGAAGAAAAAACCCTCAAAATTATTTTTTAATCTCACTTCAAGAATGACTGTTACCTGAGACACCGATCCACTTAAAAGTGCCCCCAAAGGACTGGAAAGGTAGCAAAGGAGCCATTACACACATCTCCTGATCTGAGAAAAGCAATATTCAGTAGCTACAAAAGTCATTCTTGAAAGTAGGCATGAGGGGTGACACTGGCTGAACCCTTATCTTGGCTGCAGGTGTACGCAGAACACTTTTTCTATCTCTCCAGAAGCTGCCTAGACCTGCCTATTGGGAATTTAGATGAAGATCCAGTGAGCATCAGAAGTAGGCACCATGGGGCCTTTTGGGGGAGTGGAGGAGCGTTGCTTCACCTGAGGGATGGGGGCGCTGTTCACTGCACGTGAAGAGGCTGGGTGTTATGGCCCACTGGAAGACTGGCATCTTACATGTCAGTGGTCATTCCACTTAATTGTATTCAATAACTTACCTCAACTATTCATAGGAAAACATTACAGAACATCATATTGCAAACATCTCAGTTATGGTGAACCTGTGAATTATTATAATAGATCAATTTACCTAAACAAGATTTATGGGAATCACAAATTTCCACCATGAATTTCCTCAGGTCTCTGTAATATTATTCCAAGAAGGGTGCTGCCTAGCCAAGGCAGCTCACACCTGTGCTTCTCCTAGGTCAACAGTGTTCTACCTACCTGGGGATCATTCTCTCCCAGAGAACACATTCACAAAATGCTGGGTAATTGTGCAAATCATCCAGACATTCCTGTCGTGCAGCTTTTAAATTCTCTGGAGCAATATGATTTAAAAATAAGACAGTGATCCAGTGTAAGAGTTATACACCCATCTGTATTTTCTGTTACATCATTACTTCAAGAGTAAGTTATGTAAATGCACACTGATTTTATCATAGTTTCTCAGTCACTTCACTGCTTCCAGCTTCCTTTACAACCTGGTGCTAAAATTCTCTTCAGAATGTCCTGTCCCATTGGATGTAGCTACACGTGGCATTTGGAATTGCATCTGGCCGTGCGTTTAGTGTGGCAGTTTCCCAGAGCATCTTAGTGTGACAGCCTGTAACAGTCTAGCAGTGACATAGCTGAAGACACTGGAAACCGCCTTTCCCTGTACTTCTGTGTGAAGACACATGTAGATATTTGTTCATTAACATTCTGATACGAATGGTGTTCCTCTTGAGGAAGCCGGACACTTCTCCTCTGTTAATGAGATGTATGAACCCAAAGGTCTCAAGAGGGTTGAGGATCTCACCTTGTGTCCCCTCTAAATGGCTACATGGACTTGTCAAAAAAAGCTTTCAGAATGAGTTGATGAGAGACATAGGTGGATTTATTACACAACAATCAAATAAGTACACACTCAGAAAGGACGGTGTGAGCGAGACTGAGACCTGCTCCTGGGTGGGGGTTTATGTGGCCTGGGTGTGTCCCAAGTGATATGATGTAGGATGTGTATTTCTAGGATCTGGCAGGTTAGCAGTCCTGTTTCCAAGGAAAATCATTGGCATGTCTGAAGTTCAGAGACACTTTACCCAATTAGGAAAAGTGTACCCAGAAGGGTACACTTTTCTCAAGAAGCTCAGGCATTATTTGTAAGCTTATCATATTTTTAAAATGCTCACGAATTAAGACTTAGAAGTCTGGAAGCAAAAGAGGTCATGCTAAAAAAGACTTTGTGACCTTCGGTGACTTCGCTATCTTGAAGCTGCAGCTTTCTTGAAAGCACACAAGTGGGGGTGGTGCAGAACAGTAGACACGCACAGCCTCACAACTGTGAAGGCTGTGAAGGTCACAGTGCTGGCCAGCCGCTGCCCCCTGACGCCTCTGGGCAAGAGCCCTCCCTGGCCTCTGCCCAGTTTCCTCTGGCTCTCTGCGGTCCTCACATTGCATGGCATTTCAGGCTAATTTCTGTTACTGCAGTCAGAGGCTTTATAAGAACACGGGCTGAGACGGTTCTTGGTCATGGAGGAGGGAAGTCCAAAGCATGCAGCGCTCTCACTGGCGAGGAGCATGAGCTGTGTCACAGTGTGGTGAGTGTCTCCTGGTGCAGCATGCCTTGGGGGGCAGGGAAGGAGCCCTCAGTGCACAGGAAGCAGAGCCGCAGCTGGCACTGTGCCGCTTCCCCCTACAACCCTCTCATGAAACCCTACTCAGGTCAGCTTAGAACTCATCCCCTTGCTCGGAGGGTGATGTGCCTGTGACCCAGTGACCTCTCAGGAGGCCCCACTTCTTGTGATGATGCCGCCTCTTCCTCACATCACCACCTGAGGACCAGCTGCCCACACAGGGGCACTTGGGAGGGACCCGAGCAAACTGTAGTGCTGCGCTCGGGTCTCTGTTGCCTTCATCCCACCTCCCGTGCGTGTGTTCTGTCTTAGTGAGGATTATGTATTCTGACCACATCCACCCTCCCGTGACAGCAGCACCCTATCCCCTGTCTTGTCCTGGAAGTCTTCCTTCTGCTTCCATGACATATTACAGAGTGCTCACGTGAGGGAAACCGGGCAGCATCTGTCTGTTTGAATTTGGCCTGTGCGGCTCTACCTGATGCTCTCCAGATCTGTCTTTTCCCGCAAATGGCAGCGTCTCTATTCATGACTAATAGTGCTCCACTGCGGTTATATACCGCATTTTCTTTATCCATTCTGCTGTTGAAAGGCATCAGCTGGTTTCATATGTCTACATTGTGAATGGCGCTGGAAGCCAGATGCTGTAAAAACATTTCTTCGTCTACATCCTATCTTTATTACTTCTATCAGTCCTCCCAAGTGGGCTTCATTTTTGGGCATTGATAGATGCCACCAAATTTGGAGGTGTAGAGTCAGGGGTCCTGGACAGAGACAAACCTGAAGTATGTTTTATGTACAACTGGGGTTCTAAGAGGTATTTATACATATTCTCACAAAAAAAGAAGTCATTGGGGAAATATTTTCTGCAAATTAAAACTTTTTATGGATATTTGTTGCCAAAGTACAGCATTTTGAATAACAGTCTACTAGGTATTAGAGAAATGATAAGCGGTTTTCTCAGGGTGGACAGGAAATTTTGACATCTTGTTTTATTTAAATATTTAGGGAAAGCTAATAATGATATTTTATACTTTATATCAGATTTCTCCTGTCAAGTTTTCTTTTTTCCCTTTAGTTTTATTTATCATCTTTTGTTTTTATTTCATTTAATAACTTCTCTTGAAAATAAATTCCATCACTTTAAAGAACAGATGGTTCATTTGTTTAGAATTTTTAATGCAGTTTCTATGTTTTAACCTCAAGTCTAGTTTCCTAGTTTTTGCTCTAACCTTGTCATTTCTCTAAAGATTGTGGTCAGATTTCATGACACTGTGATAGTCTGTGCACACTCATCACAATAATGGCCCAGAAACCATGGAAATCATGGCCACACTTTGAAATGTCACTGAGTGAGATGAAGAAGAGAAAAACTGGGTGGTTATAACTAGGCTAACAGAACAAACAGATCATTCCAAAGAGCGATGCTCATTGCTTTCCTTAGAGTAATCAACTGTGCTTGCCCAACAGATTTTTCTGTCAGAAATGACTAAGAATGGAAAAGTATCTCCCGCCAGTACATGTAAACTGAGAACTCTGATTTCTAATGGCAAAACTCAACCTGAAAGAGCACTGACTATGGGATTTACCACCACTGCTACAAGCAGAGTCACCAGTGAGCCTCATGAGGTGGAGGTCAGTGAGCAGTGTAGATCACAGAGGGTCACCTGCAGGATTTTCCTACAGAAGAGTGCACCCCTGCTGCCCCATGTGAGACGTGTGTCTGCACTGGAATAGTCGTTATCTACAAAATGGAGCAAAAGGGCTATGTCAGCAGACAGTCACCCTGTTGTTCAACACCCCTGGTAACAGTTTAATATGTCTAACAAATTCACTGTAAGTAATTCTTTGGTCTGAAATTTAGAACTCAATTTAAAATACATGTGCAGGTTTGAGAGTGAATGGTGAATGTAAAGCAACTGTTACTAGCTGAGCTGGGATTACTAACAGAGAAGAGACTGTGGCCCACATTTGCTCTTTGAAAACTAATTTGGTCTGTCCTGGTCGTTACACGCTACTGCTATCCTGCTGATTCCCCACCACCACCAGTTTTTCCTCCCATCTGGAATGTGAGATTAATCATAATATAACAATGATAATAATAATAAAACATTTTGTAATATTCCTCATCAAGGAGTGGAAACAGTTCATAATGTCTTCAGCTGCCAGATTATTATCCATAAAATGAGACTCATACCACCTTCCTCAATGCAATGTTGTACACATAAAATTAAAGAAATGGTTATAAAATTCGTAGCAAAAGTCACCTAGAATTGAAGACAACTGCCACTGTGTTCAGTAGAAATGTTGACACTGGCCTGCACACATGCTCACCAGGCTATCCAGGCTATTAACCTTACCTCTGTAGTACTGCTATGAACAGTATTTCCAATGAGACTGTTTCCCTGGAAGAAAAATGTGTATCTTGCATATTTTCATATTGCCATCATAAAAATCCCAGCACCTAGCATAATTGCAATCTTAACTATTATTGGTAAATTAATAGAAAGAGAAAAAAATTGAAGCTTTAGCCCCCAGGGAACCCATTCCCCTGTCTTTAATTATAAAAGTTTGCATTCTCTCTCGTGTGCTCTCTAGAAGAGACAAAACTAGCTTCAACATTAGGTTGTTTGTTTGAGTTCATTCTGTTTTTCCGATATGTGAGTTCATCACTATATATTTTTCTCATGAGACTGCTATCATTGCATCCCATAAGTTCAGTATGTTGTATCAATATTATTCTTTAATTGTATATATTTTTAAATTTTGTCTTTAAATTCCTCTGTGACCCATTGGTTGTTCAGAAGGGCGTTGTTTAATCTCTGCATGTTAATATAGTTTTTGTGGTTTCCTTTGTCACTGATTTCCAGTTTCATTGTGCCATGGTCAGATAGCATGCATGGGATGATTTCAATTTCTCAACGTTTACTTAAACATGTTTTGTCAATTAATATATGATCTATTTTGGAGACTGTCCCATGGGCAGCTGAGAAGAATGTATGTTCTAGTGTTTTGAAGTGCAACACTCTGTAGACATCTACCAAGTCCATTTGTTCACAGATTTGGTTTAATTCTGATATTTGATTTTTGGTCTAGTTCATCTATGTATTTGTGAGAGTGGGGTATTAAGGTCCCCCACTACAATTGTGCTACTGTTTATTTTGTTTCTTATGTGAGGTTATATTTGTTTTTTGTAATTGACTGAAGCTGTGTTTGATGCATAAATATTTAGCATTGTTTTCTCTTTTTCTTGGTGTTTTCCTTTAATGAGTATGTAGTGACATTCTTTGTTTTGATCAGTTTTGGCTTGAAGTTCACATTGTCTGCAAATAGAATAGCTACTCCTGTTTTTTTTTTTTTTCCCTAGGTTCTAGTGGCATTGAGAACTGTTTTCCATCCTTTGACTTTCAGTCTATGAATTTCTTTTTGGGTTAAATGTTTTCCTTGAATGCAGCATGCTGTTGCATTTTGCTTCTTGATCCATTCTGCCCGTCTGTTTCTTTTAATTGGTGAGTTGAGACCATTTAAGTAGATGGTTACAATTGATATGTATTAGTATCTCTTTTTCATGTTGTTTCCTTTTTATTTGTTCCCTGTCATTCTGCTCTGTTTAATTGATCTGCATGGCAGCTTCTTTCCATAGGTGTTCCTGCATTTATGCTCTTTGCTATCTCTTTCTAATATGACTATCAGAGCATTCTGTAGAGCTGGTAAGGTGGTCATACATTTCTTAAATTGTTTCTTGCCATGGAAGTATCTTATTTCTCCATAAAATTTGAAAGTGAACTTTGCAGAGTATATCTGTCTGGGTTGAAGATTGTTTGCTTTGATGTCCTGAAATATTTCACTCCATACTCTTCTTGATTTTAGAGTTTGTATAGAGAAGGCTGCTGTGATTCTGATGGCCCTTTCTTTCTAGTAATATGTTTATTTCCTCTGGCTGCTTTTAGTATTTTGTTCTTGCTCTGAATTTCTGGAATCTTGGTTGTTACATGCCTTGGTGTAGATTTATTTTGGTTTTGGCTATTTGGAGTTCTATATGCTTCATTTATTTGTATGTAAATTTCTTTACCCATGTTTGGGAAATGTCCTACCATTATTTCTGTGAAGAGGTTTTTAGTGGCATTGTGCAATCTCCAGCCTTTTCAATGATTCTAACCAGTCTGATATTGTTCTTTTATACTTCATTCTGTAGCTATTAGATAGATTTTTTTTTGTGGTGTCTTGCTATTTTTAAGATATTTTTCTTTTCCTGGTCACTGGTTGTGTTCCTGGTTTTGAGATCTGATATTCTCTCCTCACCTTTATTTATTCTGCTACATATACCCTTAATGGAGTTTCTAACCTCTTGCATTTTTGTTTGGATCTGTTTCATTGATTCTATTTCTTGTCTGTATTTGCTTTCATGGTTTCCATCATTTTCCTGTGATCTTTTATTTATTTATCTGTGTCTGTTTTAATGTCTTTTATTTTGCAATCATTTCTTTTTGTATCCTAGAAATTATTTTTTGTATGGCTTCTTGCATTTGCTTTTTCACTTTTGTCGTTATCATTTCAGATAGTTATATTTGTTGGCTTCCAATTTCTTCTATACACTTGTATTTTTTTTTTTTTGTTTGTTTGTTTGTTTTACCAGTACCAAGAATCAAACTCATGACCTTGTGCTTGCCAGGCAGGTGCTGTGCCACTGAGCTAAATCCCCCGCACCAACCTTTGTATTCTTGACTTGTCCTGGTTGTGCTGGGTATTTGGCATCGCATTTTGCTTTTCTGTCTTTTTTTTTCTATTTTCTATTTATTTTGTTTCTTTGTTGATGCTTTTAGATTTCTAAGGTTAGGTGGCCTTATCATTGTTGTTGAGGCTTTCCTAGGAGGTGTCTCTTCTTCATGATGTCTTTTCTAGCTGACAGCACTGTTCCTGCTCTTGCCAGTATGCTATATTCGTCTAGTTGGCAAGCTATGCCAGGGCAATGGTGGAAGTGCAGAGCATGGACCTCTATGCCTCCCTACTCCTCTCATGGGCACTGTTGTCCCAGGCACAATGGAAAAAAGGCAGCATGCAGACTCACACTCCACATCTGGCACTACCATCCCTGTGCAAGTGGTGAAGCGCACAGCATAGACTCACACTCCACTCATGGGCACTGCTCTCATGAGGACTTCAGTTCTCCACTCAAAGCACTATTTTTCACTTTTGCAACTCTGAAGGTGAAAAGGCTGGAGTCCTGCTGGTTTTTGTGATGCTGTCAGACCATCTTTTCTATTGTCTTCCTCTGAAATATTTGGCTATTCTTTCTAGTCTTTTTGGCAACCAATTTCTTCTATCTTCAATCTTTGCTGCCTCCAACTTTACTGTACCTATCATTCTGACCAAACTCTCAAACTTTTGATTGATATTGCTGGCCTTTTTGCTCTTGATTCTCAACAGAAATCTGGCTAAAAATACCACAAAAGTAGTCATACCACTGCTTCAACATTAGACTGTCTTGAAATTTCTTCTGCCATATTAATTATTCCATCAATCTTAACCTCTGTCTCAGACAAAGTCTCTGGACACATGCAAAATGTAGACAAATTTTCTGCCAAGCCATAACACATATCTACAGTCCAACCATCAATGCAGTCCTTCTTGATAGAAACCTCCTTAGCCCAGGCTTTACTGAAAATATTTTATCAGCAGTCTTGTCTTCTGAGCTGTAACTATAATCTCACATCAAGTATAACTTCAGAGGTTTCATTTCTACTTTTTCAACTGGTATCTCCAAATGTTTCCACACTTTTCCACTTTCCACAAACCAGCTCCAAAGTCTTCAAACCCACAAGGTCAGGAACAGTCACTACAAAGACCCTGCTTCTATTGTACCAAATTCTGTCTGAGGTACTTTTCTCATTGTTGAGATAAAATGCCCAACACTTAAAAGCTAAAGGACAAAAGGTTTACTTAGCTCATTGTTTGTAGAGGTTTCAGTCCATAACTGACTGGCTACAAGGCAGAGTGGAAAAGCAGACAGGTATTGCAGAGGAGAAAGTGTTCATGGTAGAGAGAAGATAGCAAAGCAACAAGGGACAACCATAGTTGTTTCTACCCTTACATCTTATTCAACCTTCTCAGAGTGGGTAGCACTCTCACTCATAATCCTACTGCCCTTGGTCCTAGCATTGCACCATGAGTCAGTTGCAGCATCACACACTCTAGATCCAGCCACCTCTGAAAAAAATCCACTTATAACCCTAGATGATATGATCCACACCAAAGCCATGACAACAAGAGACTTCCAAGATGTGCTGTGACAATGGATTGCCAGCTCTTGCCACAGTTTTTCCAAATCCCTGGAACTGCACCATGAAATTTGCAGTGATTGCCATAAACCTGTACTCCCCTTGGATTCCTGGAACAGGAGCACCTGAAAGAGAGGTCACCCCAGAGAGAGGGCAGTGACTCCCATGATGGAGCCCTGGCTGCTCTTCTAAGCAGGAGCCCTGTTCTCCTGGGAGTGGGATTGCACCCTCAGGCAACGAGGGCTCCTCTTGGCCAGCTCACTGATCAGGCCCTGCCAGAAACCAGACAGGATAGCTACCTGCAAGCTGTGCACACCACTCAGCAATGGGAACTCCCAGTACTTGCCTTGGCCTCGCTTATCCAGAAATTCCCAAGGTGTCTCTGAGCCCCTTACATGTGACGCTGAGCCTGGGTCTGCCCTTCCTGCCACAGTCGCCTGACTGAAGCTCTTCCTCTCCCTTCACCACTGCTGACCTCCTTGCTGGGCATCCGGGGCCAAGCCCAGGGTAGGGGACTCACAGCGGAGTTTCTCACCTGGTCCCAAATAAATAGCCCTGACTGTGAAAGTACACACTAAAGCATTCACCACTGCTAGTCTGAGGAAAAGTGAATAACTGAAAATTAAAACATCTCTTGAAAATGCTACTGAAATTTTAAAGTGCTAAATGATTTTTAAGAAATAATTTGAATAATATTTTACATACAATGTATCAATTAAATTCTTACTGCATTTGAATCACTTACATGCAGGAGGCCCTGTAAATCTGTAACTTACAGTTAATTACATTGAGAAAAACAATGTGGAAGAGACTTACTTAATGAGTGGTAAAGTTAGGAATTATATTAATGTTGGTATTATGGAATTTTTTAAAAATATAGAACGATAGAAAAACAGACAGACATGTATTAATATAGCAACTCTCAAGGAAAATAGATATAGAAGGACCTTATCAAATCTTACAAAAGCCACTTATGCAAACCAGTGGCAAACAGCTTATTAAATGAGAGAAAAAATGAAATCTTCCTCTCTGTGATCGGGAACCACACAAGGACGCCTGCAGTCACCAGTTTTGCTCAGCACCCACTCAAAACTTTAGCCTGAAAAATCAGGCCAGAGAAGTAAATGAAAGGGAAAATATATGAAAGAAAAGAACCATATTATTATTATATGCAGGTGGCATAATTTACATAGATGAACCAAAGAATTGCCCTTAAAACCTCTCTGAATTCATCAACAATTTCAATAAGGTAATGGCATCAAAAATCATCATAAAAATCCCTGGCATTTCTGTACAAATAATGAACTGAAGGAGAAAGAAATTAGAAAAAGGGAAAAGATTCACAAGAGCATCGAGAAATTCAATACTTACAAATCACCTAACCCAGGAAGTTACAAACATCTACTGTGAAAGCTACAGCTCTCTGAAAAGGAGATTGAAAAGGACATCAAAAAATGGAGAAATGGGGGCTGGAGATTTAGCTCAGTGGCACAGTGCCTGCCTGGCAAGTGCAAGGTTGTGAGTTCGATTTCTGGTACTGGGAAAAAAAAAAAAAAAAAAAAGATGAAAAGAATTTAAAAAAGAAAACGGGAAAATGTCCATTTTTCTGTGTAGGCCAAATCAATAATGTCCAAATGGTTATCGTTTCAAAACTGATAGATTTCTCATAATCCCAATCAAAATATCAATAGAGCTGGGCATGGTGGTGCATTACTGTAATGCCAGCACTCAGGAGGCTGAGGCAGGAGGATTGCTGCAAATTCAAGAGCAGCCTGGGCTACAATGTGAGCTCAAGTTCAGCCTGAACTGCATAGCAAGACTTTCTCTCAAAATGACAAAAAAAAAAAAAAAAAAATTACCCTATAAATCCTCCCATAATGTGAGAAAAATCCCCAAATTAATGTGCAACCAGAAAATACTCAAAATAGTAAGAAAACATCCTAGGCAACAAGAACAAACTTGAAGGCATCACAATACCTGGCTTCAAGTTATAGTCTATAATCAGAGTGACAAAAATGATATGATATCAAAGACATATGCATCAGCTGGGCATGGTGGTGCATGCCTGCAATCCCAACACTCTGGAGGCTGGGGCAGGAGCATTCTTGCAAATTTGAGACCAACCTGGGCTACAAAGTGAGCTCAAGGTCAGCCTGAACTGCATAGCAAGGCTGTGTCTCAAAATGACCAAAAAAAAAAAAAAGAAAAAAAAGAAGACATGCATCAAAGAACACGTCGAGAGGATTCAGAACAACCCTAGACACACTCAGCTATATGTCCTTTGACAGGGGGACAACAGCATGTCTTGGAGGGAAGATAGCCCCCTCAGAAAATGGTTTGGGAAAACTGGAAGTCTCTATGCAGAGCTTTGAAACTGGACCCATATCTCTCAACATAGTGTGAATAAAAATCAAAACCTCTCAAAGGTCTAAGGATTAGAATAAAAGCAATTAACCTGCTGAAAGATAAAATAGGTAAAGCTCATGAAGTCATAGGTGTAGGCAAGACTTTCAGAACAGAAGTGCATAAGACACCAAAATAAAGATCTACAAAAGGGATCAAAGCAAATTTAAAAGCTTCTGCAGAGCAAAAGAAACAAGAGAGTCAAGAGACGACCTACAGATTGGAAAAATTGTTGCAAATATGCCTCAAAAACATGAGTAATATCAAAGATAGATAGATAGATGATAGATAGATAAATGATAGATAAATGATAGATAGATGATAGACTGATAGAACACAAAAATAATACCTCTGAAATAAAAATGCACAATCAAAGAAATGGGCAGGTGAAATGAACAGATGTTTCTCAGAGGCACAAATTGACAATAAACATGAAAAAAATGTTTAGTAACTCTGGCCATTAGGCAAAAATACACTAAAACAATCTATGATTTCTTTTTACAACAGAAAGAAAGGCAATCATCAAGGAATTAAATAATAATGAATACTGGCAAGGCTATCCTGGAAAAGGATCCCTTCTACGTTGTTTATTTGCATGTAAATTAGTACAAGCATTGTGAAAATCGGTATGGAAATGTCGCAAAGAAATAAACAGAAATTCCACTGGGCCCAGGTATTCAACTGACACTGAACAACTATGTTTTTTGGAGCTCCTGCTGAGTCTTTGGGGTTCTGCCAATATTTAAAATAATTCCCCTACAGCACTACTTGGAGTGATGTAACAAGTGCCCCATAGTCACAAGAACCTGTCCCTGGTGGCTGTAGTTGGACTGTGAAATTCCTACTAAAGTCTTTAAATGAAGAAGCACTGATAAGATGGCATCAATTCGAAAGATAGGTTCAGGTACGTTTGTACATGCACATGGGGGAAAGAGCCGTGGAGGAGCTGGCCGTCTGCTGACAGTGTGGACACAGTGAGCGTGCGGAGTTGTTACGAACATTAGCATGGCCGTCTCTTCCCTCCCTTCCATCTCATGCACAATGCTCATTCCTTTGCAATGCAGTAATAATTATTTCAAAAGACAGCATGATTTGAATAGAGCCCAAAACATTCTGCAAATGCTTATGTAAACTAATCTATTCAGTATTTCAGTCAAACATCACTCAGAGGAATGATTTCATGAAACTGGATGGATCATAGAATGTACAGAAATGCTGCAGTTTTTTCCTGTGAGTTAAAATTGTAAAACCTAGGACGAGTGGGTCAAGAGCTACAGCCAAGCCTGTCATTTCAAAGACTGTGGCAGTGCAGCAAGGTGAAGGGCTTGCAAACTGAGCAGCTGTTTGTAGCTGTTGGTAGAAATTTAAAATCCAGAGAACTCTCACTCCTTCCATGCAAATGTCTGAGGAGTTTAATTCGGAGCCCGCACCTATGACTTCCCCTGAGAAGGAAAGTTTAAGAGAAAATGGAAGGGATATAGATATAATAAAAATGCATAATAGTATTTTATATTTTAATTCTTCCATTGGCCAGTTTCTATCTCCCAAAAATCCTCACTCAGTTAACTCAGTTACCAAGCTCTGCTTCCTTCCTCCTGTCCACGTACCATTTCTTTTTTTTTTTTTTTTTGGTTTTTCTCCGGTACCGGGAACTGATCTCACGACTTTGCGCTTGCCAGGCAGGCGCTTTTGCCACTGAGCTAAATCCCCAGCCCCCCACGTACTATTTCTTACTCATCGTAGAATCACCGAAGTTTATTAGAATACTTTTATTCAGACATTTATTTCTTAAGCATTAGTCTCTTTTAGAAAAATTAAAATTTCATGAGATTCAAAGAAGTCTGCTTCCTTTACTACTCCCAAAACTCCTCTAGCAGCAATAGGTAAATGTTTGTTGGACTAAAAAATAACAGAATAAATTGAAAATCACAGCAGTGTAAATCATTCCCTTTTAGGGAAGGACGGATATCTTGGGAGAAGAAGTATCAGGTTCACAAGTTGTGAGTGGGATTAACGGGACCCAGAACTACTGTCTCCCTACCTCACGCTTCAGAGGAGGCCTAGGAAGTCACCCACTCATAAGTTACTCTTCCTTAAAAACATTTTAGACACATTATTCATGTTCCTGGCATAACAGTACATGAAAGTTGCACACAGTAAATTCAAAGCATAACATTGGCACAAACATATCAGAGAAGGAAATTGTAGCTCACTCATCAAGGACAAAACCTGAGCACCTTCTGTTGAAAACAGCCATTGAGTTAGGCAGAGGGCACAGGGCCTGAGCAGCACAGAAGGGGCAGCTGCAGGGTGGAGCGCCAAGAACAGACTGCTGTGACTGTGTCTCGGTTACTTTTCTCTCGTTGCTGAGACAAAACACCCAACGCCCAAAATGAAGGAAGGAAAGGTTTATTTAGCTCACAGTTTGTGGAGGTTTCAGTCCATACTTGGCTGGCTCAGAGGCAGAAGATAGCAAAGCAACAAGAGCAAAGGGGGGAATGGCAGCCGAACAGCAAACAACCAAAACAAAAAGGAAGAAAGGCCGCAAACAACCCCCTTCCCCGCCTTACTTTGTAAACAGGCTACCCCCACCTAAGGGGCGTGTAGCTCTCACATAATCTCCATGCCCTCCTCTTCCACAGGCTCAGGATGTATACAAAGTAAGCACCCTGGCTTCCTGCTGAGTCACTTAGCCAAACCTCTAGACTCCCCAAGTTGACACAATGTATCAACCATAACAGACTGCACAGGGGCCAAATCTCACTCTCAGGACTTTTGGGAGATTTATAGCTGATCAGTGAATTCTATGTAAATAGTGTGTGACCACAGAATATGCTCTAAAACTGAAGGAAAACAGCAAGCATGACAGCAATACTTCCGACAGTGATAACTGGACTTTTCACTGGAAAACATATTCCTGGAAAGTACTGTTTCAGTGGTAAAGTAAGTCCTTCATTTCTTGTTTGTTTGTTTTGTTTTTTGTTTTTTTCCTGGTACCAGGAATCGAACTCATAATCTTGCACTTGCCAGGCAGGCGCTGTGCTGCTGAGCTAAATCCCCATCCCCTAAGTCCCTAATTTTGATACCCTGAGTAATTGCTGTATTAATTATTTGTAGCATCGCATGTCATCTTATCCTGCATTAGGGAGAGAAAGAGCAAGAGAGAGAGACAGGACAGAGATGGAGAGAGATAGAGGAGAGATAGAGACACAGAGATGGAGACAGAGACAGAGAGAGATATAGAGACAAAGAAGTATTCTTCCTGATGTAATAAAGTAGTAAACACTGACCAATCCCCACCACTTTTATTGCTTCAAAATACTACTTCAGTGGTAAAGTAAGTCCCTGGCATGCAAGGTGCCCTAAGCGCTAGGCTAAAACTGAAGAGAGAAAAAGAGAGAGGGAGAGAGAGAGGGAGAGAGATTGAGCTTATTTTAACTCTATGATGAAGTCTTGAATTTCGAATGAGATAAACTATGGTCTTAACATTGCTTTTTTTTTGTATTTCTTCCTATTATTAAAAAGAACTAGAACACAGGAGTTCTTTCCCTTTATTAATAATGTCAAGTGATGCTGTTGTAAGGACTGTGAACAGTTTACAACCTTTAAACCCAGCATTAGACAGTAAAAAGCTAATTTTAAGAATGTTTTAATTACATAACAATTTACTTAGCATTAAAAGATGCATATATCAAATACATGACAAGAAGTTTCCTCCCCCTGGGAAGACTCTAGTTTGCCTAAATTTCAATGCACGGAGAAATTATACCCATAGCAACAACAACAATGCATCTCTGCTCCTGTGGAAAGACAGCATCGTTCAGACGAGTGGAGACACGTCCTAAAGGGTGAGGCGAGCCAGGCACCAAATGTGCCTGTAACCCAGGGTCCAGAGTTTAATAGTTACCAAGGAATTTTCCACAGTGTGATGCTTCATGCATCCAGCACTTCGGTCTTGTCTTCCCAGGTACAAGCAACGCCCCCCCCGGATGTCCAACTCCACCAGGACGACAGACTTTCTCCTCATGGAGCTTTCTGACCTGCTGGGCCGACAGCTTCTCTATGCCATGTTCTTCTCTCTGATTCATCTGGTGACCATAATGGGAAACCCTGTCACTGCTGTGGCCACCTCTCTTGACCAGAGCCTTCACACGCCCACGCACTTCTTCCTCAGAAACCTGTCCCGCCTGGACTCCTGCTACATTTATGTCATGGTCCCCAGCTCCTGCATGAACGCCCTGCTGGGCAGCAGCTCTATTTCCAAGGCAGGATGGATAGTGCAGGTTTTCCTAGTGGTTTGCTTTGCGTTTGTTGAGCTGCTGTTTCTCATCATCATGGCTTGTGACCGCTTCTTAGCCTTCTGCAGGACCCTCCATTACCCTTCAATCGGGAACCTCGCCTGTGTGTGCACACCACGCCGGCCTCTCTGCTCAGTGGCCTCATCCGTGCCGCCCTGCACACCAGCAACACCTTCCGGCTGCCCTTGTGCCACTGCACGCTGTCCAGTGACATCCCCTGTCTGCTGAAGCCGTCCTGCCCTGACCCCTCAGCAGCCGGATCACCGTTCTCGTCTCTGGTCTGGTGGCTGGCGGTGGCTGTTTCACTTTTATCATCAAGTCTTCTATTCACATCTTTTCCACTGAGCTCAGGTTACCCGTGGGGGCAGATAGGAAAGGCCTTTTCCACCTGTGTGCCGCACATTCTTGCAGTGTCGGTCTTCCTCAGCTCAGGTTTCTACGTCTCTCGGAGCCCCTCCCCCACGTCCACCGCATCGGGAACACGATCCTGTCTGTGTTCTGCTCCACGGCTCCCCCACTCCTCAACCCTATTGTCTACAGTCTCAGAAATGAACAGGTAAAGTGCGCCATCAGGAATCTCAGGAAAATGTATCCAGAGTCAAGAGTCATAGTCATGTTTTTGGCAATAAATAGATATAACTGGTCACAGTCACTATGAATCCCTTATGGAAACTGAATGTCTGAAAAGGTTAAACATATCAAGATTACTTTCTCTGTGATTTTGTATAGTTTTGAAATCCTGTAATAGTGCTGGTATTATGAAAAACAGTTGCTTAAATCTCAGCTAAATTTTCCCCCAAAGACTCACGTGTTCAAATGGTGCTTGGATCACGAGGCATCCACTCATCCGAGAATTCTCCCATGGATGAGTTCACAGCTGAATGTGCTGTGAGGAGGCGGTGGTTAGTCAGAGCAAGTGGCTCCTTGGGGAACACCCTGGACAGTGTCTCTGTGTCCCCAGCTGCTTCCTTCTGTCCCTGCTTCCTGGCTGCCTTGGGATGAGGCACATTCATCAGGCCCTTCCTAGAGCACTTTCCTACCTTGCAGCCTGCTGAGTTTGCACTGAACCCACTGGAAACGGTGAGGTGTCTCCTGCTTTATGTTGTGGATGCTGGTATCTTTTCCAGCCGGGAGAAAGTGACTGGTACATTAATACAGGCTTTCTAAACGCACTGAAGTTCCCACCACAATCAGTAGTCCTGTATTCTGTGTGAAACAGTTCAGCACTGGAGTGAGCGGCTCATACCTGAAAGCCCCTGGAATTTATCCACAGAGCTGAAGGATACCAGCCTTAAAAAGCCTAAAATGTCACCTTTAGAAGTGTTTCATGTTAAAATTCCATTCTGTGTTTCTACATGCTTGAAGTATTAATAAATATAGAATTAAGGTATCCTCAATTAATTTTCAAAGTTCAAGTTTAGTATTATAGAAGAAATGGAAACATCCAGCCACAAATTTGTTTCAATTAAATATGCAAATTTTGTACTTTTGAGGATGACAAAATATGAATAAAATATATGCTGAGAAAATGTTATATAGGGGTAGAGGCCAAAGTGATTATTAGAACCACTTTGAAGAACTTCCCTTTTCTGGCAAGAGAAAAATGTCAGGCAGTATCTTTGTTATCACAGAAAATTTGCTAAAAGTACACTCACCGCTTTGAGGACATACTTCTGTGTTTTAAACTTTGTTTGTTAGATTTATTAAAGCGATATATATGAGATACGTATTTTCACTTGCCACAGCCATATTCATCTTTGTTATGGTTGATACACTGTGTCAACTTGAGGAGTCTAGAAGCTTAATTAAGTAACTCAACAGTTCTACATCTGGGAGTGGAAAGGACATGCCATTCCTGGTCTAAGATGTTGTTCATTGTGTCAACGTAAAAAGCTTAAATGGTTACCTGTGTGACAGCAGAGAGCCAGGGTGCTGACTTTGTATTCACCCTGAGCCTGTGCAGGAGGAGGGCATGGAGATTATATGAGTGCTGCACACCCCTGGGTGGGGGCAGCCTGCTTACAATGTAAAAAAAAGAGGCTAGCTGTTCTCTGCCACGCCCTTGTGCTCTTGTTGCTTTGCTGTTCCGCCACCATAAACGTTTACCCTCTGCGGTGGGCCACCCTACCTCAGAGCCGGCCAAATAGAAACTAAAACCTCCACAAACTATGAGCTAAATAATCCCTTACTTCCTCAACTGTAGACATTAAATATTTTATCTCAATGAAAGCAAAAGTTTAACCAAGACAATCTTCACTCCTAAGGCCTTTTGAGAGTTAAAATGATGGAATTTTGATCTTGGTGATTCCGTGCACGTGAAAGGTTTATTCTGAGTGCTGAGTATGTAGCTCCATAGTAGAGCACTGCCTGGCCTGCACAAGGGCCTTGAATCAACCCCCAGTTCTGCAGAAAATATTTCTGTTTTGGAACAGTGTCAGCCACCTGCGCATGATTGCACACACTTGGAAGCCCAGCAGGAGGGATGCTGAGGCAGCAGGAGCACGAGTTCAGTGCAGCCTGGATTACACAGCAAGACCCTGTCTCAAAACAAACAACCGAGCAAAATAGTATCAGCCGCGATCCCTGGTTTAAATGGGGAGTAGTAGTAACTGTAACACCTTAGTGGAAGAAAAATGGTTATTTCTACTTCACACTATTTACTACTTACAGGCTGGGATAGAGCTGTCTGTATGGTGTATAGTTAACAAAAACATCACAGAAGAACAATAGTCAACTTTTAAATATTTACAAAAGATGAAGTAAGTTGGCTCAGGCTGTGGCTCAGTGGGAGGGTTGTTGGGCAGCATGCAGGGAGCCCTGGATTTAACCCTCAGCACCACTCACAGACAGAGTCACACACAAACACTTCTCTCCTCTAAGACAAATCAATAAAATCCTACATCTTTAATATACTCTATCCATCTTTGAAAAGGACAATATGCAATAATTCATGTGAGATGTAACACTTAAACTCCAACAAAATATGTTGTACCCAACAATCTAGTAGGGATCACAGGCTGAGTGATGCTGAGTGATACCAAGGACATGGAAAGCTAGAAATCTCAGATCTGCATGTGCACCTGTGGTCTGGGGACAGTGTTCCACATACCAGCCTGCTGGTGCTGAGTAGCTTCCAAACTGCATCCAAAATAGAAATCAGAACTGCTGTGGATACAGACCAAGTTCACAGGGTCAGGGTAAGGGAAATGGTAAGGGTAAACTATAATTTCTTTTTAGTTATTAATATTTGTCCTTCAATATGTGTTACTCAAACACAAATTACTTATTCTGAAAACACAAGCCCCAATGTCTGCAATTTCAGACAGCAGAAAATAAATAACTAATGTGGTATCTGAGCATGGATTCATAAATCTGTAACCCCAGCTACTCTGAAGATTGAGTTAAGAAGATAGTGATTCATATCAGCACAGGTAACAAGTGAAACCTTCTCTCAACATAAAATAAGGAGCATCATGACCTGGGTTTATCTTCATTAGTAAGTTTTTAATTACACTGTCAGTTTTATTGGCTGATTTTCTACAATAAATTTAGAGAAGAAGCAATGCCACGAGTCCTGAAACTCTTTAATGAAATTGAAAGAAAGCAAATCTCACTAACTTATTCTTGGAAGCAAGTGTCACCCTGATAACAAAACCAGACAAAGTTCCAACCAAAAAAGAGAACAATAGGTAAATCTCCCAAATGAACATAGATGCAAAAACCCTCAATAAAATACTAGCAAACAGAATGCAGCAAATCATCAAGAATATTATACACCATGACCAAGTGGGATTCATCCCAGGAATACAGGGATGCTTCAACATGCATAAATCAACAACCGTAATACAGCATGTCAACACAGCCAAAAACAAAAGTCACATGATTACCTCAATAGATGCAGAAAAAGCTTCTGATGAAGTCCAATGCAAATTCATAATAAAAACCCAACAGAAAATTGAAATAGATGGTTTTTTACCTCAATCTGAGAAAAGTCATCCAAGACAAAGCAATAACTACCATCATACTAAATGGTCAAAAACCAAAAGCTTTCACTCTAAAATCAGGAACAAGACAAGAATGTCCACTGTCACCACTCCTCTTCAATATAGATCTGAAAATATTAGCCAGAGGAGCTAGACAAGACAAAGAAATAAAAGGAATAACGATAAGAGAGGAAGAAGTTAAATTATCATTATTTGCAGATGACATGATATTTTACATAGACGACCTCAAAAGTTCACTAAAAGACTTCTAGCTTTAATATTCAGCAGTGTAGCTGGATTCAAACTCAACACTCAAAAATCAATAGCATTAAAAAATAAAAATACATACATAAATAAATAAATATATAAATAGCATTCCTGTGCATATGCAACAAACTCACAGAGGAAAAATTTAGGGAAACCACACCCTTCACAATAGTATCTGTAAAAGAAATACTTGGGAATCTACCTAGCAAAGGAAGTAAAAGATCTATACATTGAAAATTACAGCTCTCTGAAAAAGGAGATCAGTGAGGATTTCAGAAAATGGAAAGATATCCCTGGCTCAATGATAGGAAGAACCAGCATACTGAAAATGACACTACTCCCAAAATTGTTACACAGGTTTAATGCTAACCGAATCAAAATATCATTATCGTACTTCACAGATGTAGAGAAAACACTCCTAAAATGTATCTGAAACCAGAAGAGATCTACAATAGTGGAAGCAGTGCTGGGCAACAAAGGCAAGTCAAGGTGTGTCTTAGTTACTCTTGTCTCTTTGTGGAGACAAAATACCTAATGCCCAAAATTAGGGAAGGAAAGGTTTATTTAGCTTACAGTTTGTGGAAGTTTCAGTCCATAGTCAGTTGGTTCCAAGGAAGGGTGGCAGGGCACAGGGGCAACACTTCAAGGTCACAGAAGACAGTAAAAGCAGAAAGAGGGAAAAGGGGGAAAGCAAGTCCCTTTTCCGTCCTTATATTGTACGCTGGCTATCCGCCCACACCATCTCCAGGGCCCTCCTCTTGCACAGGCTCAGAATCAATACAAAGTATGGACACTGGCTCCCTGCTGAGTCACACAGTCAACCTCCTAAACTTCTCAAGTTGACACAATGAACAACATTCTAGCAGTGAGGGCATGTCCTTTTTCAACCCACGACGTAGAGCTGCTGAATCATTTAGTTAAGCTTCTAGACCTCTCAAGTTGACACAATGTATCAGCCATAACTGCAGCCTGACATTCCCAGACCTGAAAGTATACTGCAATGCTAGTGTGATAAAATCCACATGATACTGGCAAAAAACAGACCTGAGGATTGTGTACAGAATAGAATATGCAGATGCAACCCCAAACACACTCAGCTACCTTATCTTTGGCAAAGAGGTCAAACAGGTCCATTGGAAGAAAGATAGTGCTTTAATAAATGATGCTGGATAAACCAGCTTTCCATATGCCAAAGACTAGAACTATACCCATGTCTATCACCATGCACTAAACTAAAGTCAAAGTGGATCAAAGATCTAAATATTAAAACAGAAACACTAAATCTACTGGAAGAAAAATTACAGAGAAATCTTGAAGACATGCATAGGCAAAGCCTTCATGAGCAAAACTCAGACCATATGGGAAATACTACAAAAATAAACAATTGCAATCTCACCTTACGAAAAAGCTTTTGCACAAGACAATAAAAGGCATGAAAAGAAATCCACAGTGAGGAAAAACATTATAGCCAGTTGTCCCTTACACAAAGGACTTCTACCTACAACATATAAACAATTGAAAAAAAGGGGCCCCCAAGTTCAAAGACCCAATACTAAAATGGACAACTGAGACAAAGACACATTTCTCAGATGAAGACATACAAATGGCAAATACATACATGAAAAAGTCTTCAATATCATTGATCATCTGAGAGGTGTGAATTAAAGCAACGCTGAGATTCCATCTCACCCCAGAAAGAATGGCTATCATCAAGAAATCAACCAGTAACAAATGCTGGAGGGGCTGTGGGGGAAATAAACCCTTCTCCACTGTTGGTGGGTGTGTAGACTGGGGCAACCACTGTGGAAATCAGTGTACAGATTTCTGAAAAAGAAAAAACCTAGTATTGGAGGTCCCAATCAACCCAGCTATTCCTCTTGTGGATAACTTTCCAGAAGAATTAAAAACATCATACCAGAGCGATACATGTGCACACATGTTGATAGCAGTACAATTTGTGAAAAGCTAAACCTTGAAAATAACCCAAAAGTCCATCAGTTGAAGGAAGGCTAAGAAAAGATGTGGGGTTGGGGATGTAGCTTAGTGGCACAAGTGCCTGCCTGGCAAGCGCAAGGTTCTGAGTTCAATTGCTAGTACCAAAAAAAAGAAAAAGATGTGGACTTTTTATACAGTGGAGTACTAAGCCACAAAGAAGGATAAACTGGAGACTTTTATAAGAAAATGGACCCACAAGACCACGCTCATAAGTGAATTAAATCAGACCCACACATACAAACCTCACATTATCTCACTAGTGTCAGAAACTAAATGACTAAATAAGATCCAAAATGTACAATAGATATCGTGAATTGGGAAGAAAACTTCAAATGACAAGAGAAATTATGATGAGAGAAAGTGGAAAGGAAGGAAAAGGAAAGGAAAAAAATATATACATATATGGTAGTTAAGTTAGTTAAACAGATAGTTTCTCTTAGTTCATTGAAAAGAAATGTTTGTGCTCACATTGTTCAGAAAATATTCATGCCTATATATTGCACTCTGAGTAACTACTATGGAGATAACAATACTCAATTTATTCATTATTGTTACTCTCCTATTATCTTTATTCTTTCTTTTTTTTTGTTTTTTTTGGAACCGCAAATCGAACTCATGACCTCGCGCTTGCCAGACAGGTGCTTGCACCATTGAGCTGTATCCCCAGCCCAACTCTCCTATTATCTTGTTTTGAAAGTCTTTTATTTTTTTCTCTTTAAAGTAATAAAAAATAAATAAAGTAAAATAAGGACCACCAGGAATATAACTCCATGTTAGATCACGTGACTCAGAGGGCTCCAATCACTGGAACAAACAGATACATGAATGAATACATAAGTAAGGAGGGTCTTATTTTTTTGTTTGTTTGTTTGTTTTTCTGGTACCAGGAATGGAACTCACGACCTTGCGCTTGCCAGGCAGGCGCTGTGCTGCTGAGCTAAATCCCCAGCCCTGTAAGGAGCATTTTATAAACCTTAGCAGATAGAGTTTCTTTAAGAATCTAGTACATCTTCAGCTTTATCAATATTTTTAAACCATGAAAATAAAAATCATTTAATATTTTAATTGAAAAAGGGAAAAACAGTAATGATGAAAATGAAGCTCATTTGCATATGGAAATCTGATGAATAACACTGCACGGCATGATTGTGTAGTGTAAAATGGTATTATTCTGTAGAAGTGGGCTACTTATATGTGTCCACTTGAAGATGAGCATTTTAGATTTCTATCTGTTCAGATATTGCCATATGTGTAAATGGGAATGGGACACAAATCAAGCACAAAATATTTTGTGTTTTATGTACATAAGTTCTGAAGGTAGTCTTATCCACATTTTTACTGTTTGTTCATGGAGCCAAATCTGTGTACACTGATAGCTCAGGTGTATCATTTTTCACTGGTAGCATCTAACTGGTGCTGCAATATTTTGGATTTTGAAATATTTCAGATTAGAGACAGTCAACCGGCAATTTGAGGACATTAAGAAGACAACTACTAGTAGAACCACACGCATAATTATAACCACTATGCTGTAAGTAAAATAAAATCATTTTAAAGTTTCAAATGCAAAAATCTCACAATGAATAATACCCAGGATGAGGCTACTGACTCATGAGATCAATAATAATTAATCCGCTTTAAGGAAGTTCTTTTAACAGGCAACTGAGACCACAGCACACAGATTTTATTTAGTCAGTGAGAAACCTGAAGACCTGTTTTCTTCAAGTGTATTAAGAGTTTGAATATATGAGTGTTTATAAAACTCATATATGAGTTTGAATATATGCAGTGAGAACAAATTAATATGAGTGACATGGTAGATACCAGAGGGAAATACAGAAGAGGCTGACAGAATTTGACATAATCAAAACTATCAATAAGACTCACATTTTCAAACTGGGCAGCTGGTTTCATCTGAGGCCCTAGGTGAACCATGTATATTCTTATAATTAAAGGCAAGGGACTGAACAGCCTGGGGACTGCAGGTACGAGTCACTGATGACTTAGCAATACCCCAGTACCTAGGCTTGATCTGGATGTTTAAAGCTTTTCAGATTCTGGGTGAGAGGTGTGTGTCTTCTGAGGAACATTCAGCAGGTAAGACTTGAGAAACCCCGTGGTTTCCAGAATATTCCAGGTGTTCTGAAGGTCAAAAAGAAAGAAACACATTTGACTCAAGAGCTTATGTTAGAAATTTTTTCCTTTAAATTTTACCAGTGAGGAAGGTGATTTTTGATATTGATGTGCAACACATCGCTTTTATATCATTTTTAAAGTGGCTGGATTGTATTTTGTATTTATCATAATGTTTACCTTTGAATATTAAATGAAAGCATATCTGGGGAGATGCTATATGGATGCAAGACATCCATAGACAGAACAAGGTAACATGTGCTAAGAATCCTTGCAAGACTCCCAGTGGATTTTTCAAATTCTTGCATGTTTTCAGTCTTTATGAGGATTTCATACACTCCACCCACGCATATCTCTGCTTGGACTAAAAACATATCAGAAAAAAGCAAAGAGCTGATCAATCAGAAACCAACAATCCATTAGAGAAAACAGTGGTTCCAAAAATGTTTGCTAGTCAGAGTGAGTCTTATTGCAAGATCACCAAAGGAAGTGACAAGATTGGACTAATAATGCAATATTTCTAAGATATGTACATAATGTGAAAATATTTTAACGAAGGATTTATAAGAATTAACTTCATACGTCTTGAGAAAATGCAAAGGGAAGTGGTTAAAATTAAAAAATGAATTTTATAGAGACTAAAATGTAAATTCATTAAAAATGTAAATTCAAATTGCTCTGAACTGAAGGTGCTTGATATTTGGCCTTTATATGAAACTGAGGCAAAGCCACACACTTGAGCGTGATGAGCATAGGTGAAGCTCACGAAGTACAGAAAGAAAGGTTCATGATGAAAGAGACACACACGCTGGGACTTGGCAAATGTGATGTACAAGAGTAGAGTTATGGAAAGAAAACAGAAGTAAGATAATCTCACTGAGGCTTAAATTCAAATTACTGTATTGGAATGATGTCAGTAAAAACACACAGGAGGTTTGCACAAAACCACAGAACAGATGACTCAAAACAGATTTTTAAACAATTATCTTCTCCAACTTGGCTAAAAAATTAGTAATGAGATAAAAATCAGGCTTGTAGACTGTTCGGATCATGCAGAATTTGATCTTGTGCAAAGAAGAATGGTACATTGCAATGGTGAGAAAACCAAAATTAGTGTGTTGGAGCAAGTTAAAGAGGATTCATTTATCTCCATGATGTCAGAGGTTGCAAATGCAAATGACATGTGTTTTTCTTGTAGTAAAGATGTCACCACAGAGGGTTTAAGGGCTTTTCACAAAAAGGACACGGGACATAAATTCACCCTGTGGAGTAGGCTCTTGTCTCTCATCATGGAAAAAGAGTTTTGTACACAGCGATGTGAGGCACAGGCAGAGTACACAGAGTTAACAACTAAGGGGGAAGGACTCCAGCTCCAGTGGCTGAGGTGGGCTCACTGTGATGAGCAGGTGCAGACTAGCAGCTCCTCGAGAACAGTGTCAGTCTTTATAAAAGTGCTGGGTGACTCGTTAGCTTGATCCTCAGTCCTGCTTTTTAGCTCCAACTGTCCATAACCAAGCATGAACACTCATCTCAAGGGGAATGAGTTGCTCCTCAAGCCATGAGGAGTCCGTGTAGATTTTTCCTGCTTGAGGGGCAGCTTCCTTTCTCATCACAGGGTAATTTCCTCACTTTAGGAGAAGACCCACCTCATGGTGGGGTGGTCTACCAAGCCTCTGCTTTCCTGCAATTTTAGATGAGAGTGGGTTGGGAACAATGACTGGAGACTTCCAGGCATCACACCAGGGATCTGGGAGAGGATTTTGTAACAGGTGGAGTTTGGACGTCCCTGCAAATCCTGAAAATTACTTCATTTGCTATTTTTGTGGTGACCTCAGGCTTGTAGGGGGATGTGACGGGGTACACAAATTTAAGGCTAAGAAAACCTTGCAATAGGGACACTGGCTCAGTGATGAAATGTCTACCTGCTGGGATGAGCAGGAGTGTGACCCAGAGTTTTAAGGTAAAGTAGGAGACAAAAATGCATTTAAGACTGAGATGCCCAGCTTCACCCTGCTGTTAGTCGGTCACAGGGCATCGGCAGGTCTCCCTCCAGGACTTAGCACATTGCTCAGTCTTGACAGAATTAGGATCTTGGCCAATGTTGCTTTGAAAGTTTTCAGGGCAAAGAGTAAATTAGTGCATGAGAAGGAAACACACACAGCCTTGGGTCTACGCAGTGCTGGTCGCCGCCTGGTCAGAAAAGCAGGAAGCAAATCATGGAGCGCAGGTTTGGGTAACCTGGGTGAGTTTCACACCTTAGACAATTAGTAGTAATGGAAAGATTGTTGAGGTTGAAGATGAACCGAGATGATTAACGGATTAAAGAGAGAGATAATTGAGGCAAGAGTGAAATGGTTGAATGCAGACTGAAACCTCTGACCCCAGCATATGCCTTAGATATGCTGCATTCTGTGAAGAGATGAATCAGGCTCCTCCAAGATAAAGACCTGAGGGTTAGGGGGTGTGCTATACACAAAAAGAACGGCAGGACTTTGCTTTCATCCAGCTATATAGTTAGATCCACAGGGTTTTTTGTTTGTTTCCTTCTACTGATCCTTCTTTTTTATACTATATCCATAATATTCCTTTCCAAAAAGGAGCAGTTCTCTTTTTCATGAGATGGAGGTTTGCAGTTCTAGCTGGAGGAAAGCAGAGTCCTGCCATTCTTTTTAACTTTCACTCCGTGGTTGATTCACACTCTCAGTACCCTACCAACAGGGCTCCTCTTCACCCCCCATTGCATTTCTTTACCACGATGTAAATACTATTAACTAATTATTTAACTATATTTGTATTATAGGGATTTTAAAGTATTCCAGGAATACAGAAGTTCTTAATTTCATATTCAGCGATTTGATTAGTATTTACCATATGGATAATCTTGGAAGGAAACTATTACACATTTGTAAAGCATTATGTCATTAAATGCATGATGCTGACATCTATTACAGTCTTTCATACTATTGTGGGAAACTCCTACAGTTTCCTCTTTGTCCTCTGCAGGCTGGACTTTTTGGTGGTTATTGGGATGAACCCAGAGCCTCATGCATTCTCGTCAACCGCTCTGAGAGTGAACTATACTCCAGCCCTAGATAATTTTAGTTTCTGAACTAAACTGACAATAACCAGATAGCAGTAAAAAGAATATCCAAGTGCTACTTTAAGCCTAACACATGGGAATATGAGACCCAGAGAAGAGCAAGATGTCCTGTAGAGTCTAACAAAAGGACATGGCCTACTCTTCAAGCAGGGAGGAGGGCGTGCTCTAGAAGGCAGGCAGAGGGTGTCCCTGCAGGCCCTGGCTGCCTTATACTGCTGAGGCCTCCCAGGAGATGGTCACCTGTGAGCAGTTCCCAGATCCCTAACCTCTCTTTCCTGTGAAAAGACTTTCTCCAGGCATGGACAGACGGGGAATATCAAATGAGGGAAAGCCTATCCTATGTACTATGTATTAATGCAGACAGATGTAAATTTCTCACAAAAAGGTTGCCTCTCAGAGCCGTTCCTGTGTCTGCAGAATTGTGCACTGTCTCTGAAAAGCAAAAGTGAAATATGTCCAAGACATGTGTTTGGGTGAAATGCCTCACTTTCCCGAGCTATGATTTTCACTTGGGCTTGGCCTAGGGGAGCCGCACGGAATGAGCCTGGACTAGCAGTGTTCAGAGCTCAGGGACGCAGCTCTGCTCACTCTGACTTCCCGCCATAGGGCAGGCAAGGACGTGGCGCTTGCTGCATGACACAAACAGTGTAGGTCACTCGAAGGGTCCATGCGTCTGCTGTCCTGTGTGTCAGTCACACATTTATGGGGATTATGTAAACCTCACTATGTTTATCAGTAAGAACAACAAAAAAGTGGAAGGACTCTAGGAGGTCACTTGCAAATTGAATTTGTTTTAAAAGGCAGTATCGGCATTTTGAATAGGGAATTAGAGACTCCCACATAGTGCAGCTTGGAGGACAACTCCCAAGGGAAGAATGCCCATGGTGGAGAGGGATCTGCAGTTGCACTGAGCCAGTGAGGGGCAACTTCCCCGTGGAGAATAGAATTTAGTTAAGAAGGACAGGACAGACTCGGGCTTGTTTTCCGTGATAATTGTTGTCTTGGCCTTTGTTTCAGTTTTCCTTTGAGAGGAGCCTTGGCACGAAATGCTAATCTGTACAGGAGGGATGACAGCATGAGCCTTTAGAAAGCTTTTCCTACCAATTGTACAATAGAGAAGGGAAAAAGTAAGGATCTATGGAAAAACAGATTTATGTAGCACATGCTAAAGTTACCCAAACAAGGGTGATTCTTTCTGGATAAGCATTATTACCGGGAAAACATTTTAAGACAACTTCAAAAAGACTATAAACTTGGGATGCACTGCTTGAGTTGGAATTTTGGAGTTATATTCATGGAACTGGTGAGAACTGAACAAGTACAAAGTTTGAGATAATTTGGTGCTGGAGGAGACAGTCCACACTTGCTATGTCTTCACAGGAGAGTGGAGGATACATCTAAAACAACACTTCAGGACTCAGGAGTGTAGCAACTATGAACAGAGTTGCATTTAAAATTTAATTTTATTCATGGATATATTTTGGGACAGAGATTGAACCCAAATCCTTCACTTTAAGCCACATTCCCAGCCATTTTTAATTTTTTAAAAAAATTTTGAGGTAGACTTATTCAGCCACTGTCACTCAGGACTCAAACATATCCTGCTACCTCAGTTTACCAGTGTGCAGAGATTACAGTTGTGCTGCAGTGCTCAGTTCAGACACATTTTCAACTTTTAGTCTTGGCTTCTGGCCATTGAGAATGCAAAGAATAATTTTAAAAAGTAGTTATGAGAATAAATAAAAAAGCTATGAGATGACAACAACTATCTGGGCAGATAAAGTAGATAAAAACAGGTGGAAAAATATGGACTCCATCACAAATATGGACATGAAAGATAAAGCTTGGGATAAATCTTCCCCATATCATGAGCCAGAGGGCCAGGAAAATTCTATGCAGATTGGACAAGAGTGGAAGCTCTAGCTTAGAGTGTGGTGAGTGGACAAGGCTTCCTGGGATCTGGGTGCACACGCTGGCTCCAGTAGCCTCTCCTCTCCCCCTCCATCAGCAGGTGCTTAGGCAAAGACACAAACTTGCAAAGGGTACAAAGCTAACCTGATCACTCTCCCAAAACACTGGTATGCAATAGGAAAAGTAATGCATATGATGTACATTAAATTGAAAATTCTCAAATTAAACACACAATTTTAGCATGTTTGTCTATGTTACACAGACATTTTTGTTTTCCAAGATCTAGAAAAAAATACTAGGCCAATCTCTGTGAGTTGGAAAGAGAGAAAATCCAGAAAAAGAGGGAGAAAAAAGGAAGACAATGTCTTGATATCTGAAGAAGGATCCTAGAAAGAGTATAAAAAAGAATATGTGAAAATAGAGAATTATAAAGAAAATACAACAGCCTAACTGAAAAGTAGGAAGCATTTTGCCTTTAATTGTATTTATTTACTTAAAGATATTTATACAGTGAAAAACTATTTTGCAGGCAACTAGACACTTATTTAAATACTTTGCATAATGACAATAATTAT
The DNA here is from genome assembly GCF_000276665.1 of Chinchilla lanigera. Lineage (NCBI taxonomy): Eukaryota > Metazoa > Chordata > Mammalia > Rodentia > Chinchillidae > Chinchilla > Chinchilla lanigera. The sequence goes on from NW_004955630.1 coordinate 53,540, forward strand.
GTAGCATCCTATAATAAAATATGAAAATATTCACATTTTTTAAAAAATAAGACACTGGTCCTGGTCATCTTCACAGTGGCCTGCGTGGGGAACATGGCCATGGTTCTCCTCATCTACTTGGACGCCCAGCTGTACACACCCATGTACTTTCTCCTCAGCCAGTTCTCCCTCATGGACCTCATGCTCATCTGCATCATAGTCCCCAGGATGGCTGACAACTTCCTATCTCACAGGAAGTCCATCTCTCTGGCAGGCTGTGGGACACAGATCTTCTTGTATGTGTCCCTGCTTGGAGCTGAGTGTTTCCTGCTGGCTATAATGGCCTATGACCGCTATGCTGCCATATTATTAAAAAATAATATGATGTATTAATTGCCTTGGTTCAACCAGCTTTGATGACTACTCACAGGTATTTGCATAGTGTTCTAGCACTTTCTTTAAAAGCCTTCTCCACAAAAGTGTCCTGCATCAGTAAGCCAATATCACCTCACCTTGATGACATCCTAGCGTTATGACAGCTCATTATTATTAACAATATTGTCATTCAGGGGTTTTCTGACTGCTGACTCCTCAAATTCTTGGAAGTTGTCTAATTGTGTCTTCTTTCCACTGGTAAACACTCCATTTTACACTCAATGGTAAGAATTTTCACAAGTAAAATAAAGAGAATGTGGAGAAATTTAATAAAAGGACTTTAAGGAAACTGCAACTGCTTTCTCAGAATTTATGAATATGATGATAGTTAGGATAATTGTGAAAGGATTAACCATGTTACAACTTGATTTAACTTGTTCTACAAAGTAGATTTTATATCTCTTGATAAACCTTCTCTGCTATTATTATAAAACCTAGTTTGTCTGTTAGATACACAATTGGCATTTAAAAATCACTTCAACATCAATACTAGGTTCATTGTCCTTAGTCTACAAAAAAAGAAGTCTGTATCTATATAAATATTTTTTCAAATTTACAGATATTTCTGAAGACACAGTGGTCTGAGAGAAATAAAAATAAATGAAAAAAATAAACATGATGCTTCTGTGATACAATCCAGCCCACATGTTACAGGTTCTCTCCACAGTGAATATATTCACCATGGCCTGGGAGAATCAGACTTTCAACTCTGACTTCATCCTCCTGGGAATCTTCAATCACAGCCCCTTGCACACTTTCCTCTTCACACTGGTCCTGGTCATCTTCACAGTGGCCTGCATGGGGAACACGGCCATGGTTCTGCTCATCTACCTGGACACCCAGCTGCACACACCCATGTACTTTCTCCTCAGCCAACTCTCCCTCATGGACCTCATGCTCATCTGCACCACTGTCCCCAAGATGGCTGACAACTTCCTGTCTGACAGGAAGTCCATCTCTCTGGCAGGCTGTGGGACACAGATCTTCTTGTATGTGTCCCTGCTTGGAGCTGAGTGTTTCCTGCTGGCTACAATGGCCTATGACCGCTATGCTGCCATTTGCCAGCCTTTAAGGTATCCCATCCTCATGAGCCAGAAAATCTGTGCCCTCATGGCAGCCTCCTCTTGGATTCTTGGCTCAATAGATGGAATAATTGTTATTATAGTTGCAATGTCCTTCCCATACTGTGGTGGCAGAGAAATACCCCACTTTTTCTGTGATGTCCCTGCCCTGCTCACTCTCTCTTGCAGAAACACCAAGACATTTGAACAAATAATGTTTTCCTGCTGCGTAATTATGCTTGTCTTCCCTGTAGCTATCATCATTGCTTCCTACACTCGTGTGATCCTGGCTGTCCTCCGCATGGGATCTGGGGAGGGTCACCACAAAGCTTTTGCCACTTGCTCCTCCCACCTCATGGTGGTGGGCATGTACTATGGAGCAGCCATGTTCATCTACATGAGGCCCATGTCCGAGCGGTCCCCCATCAGGGACAAGATGGTGTCTGCCTTCTACACCATCCTCACACCCATGCTGAATCCCCTGATCTACAGCCTGCGCAACAGAGAAATCAGCAGGGCCTTCCTGAAGGTGCTAGGGAGGGGCAAAGCTGCAGAGCAAATGGCCTAATTGTCATTGCTATAGACTCTATACTGATGAAATTTGAAAATATAACAAATACAATTCAGCATCTAAAACATACTCCCCTTTGTACTGGAAATCACTTTGTAGTTTATAACAAAACATTCAAAATTTAATAACTGTACACGTGAGGCAGATTAGGACATGGCACAGAGACGAGACAGTAGTGAGTGATCTGTAAACAATCGACAGCTTGGAAATCATGGGTGAGGTGCTTGCTTGAAAGTGTCTGATGGCCTGGATGTGAATTCAAAAGAGCGTGCAGAAGACAATAGCCAGTGACTTGACAGCCACTGCCCTCTTGGTCCTGCAGTGGCCCCTTCTGCCTGGAGGGCACACCTACTTTTCTAATCATAGTTTGTCCTCCTTCTCCACCTTCTCTTTCCTCTTTGGTGCTCTTTTCCTTCTTTGTCTTCCTTTTTTTTCTTCTTTTATATTTCTTTATTTTAACATAAATAAATATTGAATTTGTACATTTACTGGTTATCCCATCCATTTCTTGTCACCAAAACCTGGAAAGGACCATTCGCCATCATGCCACCCAAGAGCACACATAACTATCTGATAAATATTTTTTGGCTATAAAATTCAATGTGTGATTATAAATAAATATTTTTACTAAGAGGAAATATTTAGTTCTGTAGTAAGTATTTATAAATAAATACTTGTACTGAACTGTCAACTTTTAAAAAATAACTATATTCTTATCACACAAGAGAGAATTTCCCAAAAACAGTAACCCATCCTATGGTGTGTTTTTAACATACAGTAACTTTATTTTCAGCCAACCTATAATTTGTATGAGTTGAACTCTGTACATAACAGTGATCAATTTATTAGAACAAACAATGAAGTTAATTATATGGAAAGTTATATAGATGCTTATAAGATGAAAGCATTACTGAAAAAATAAACTTTTGCTTGTAAAACAGCTTTTCCTGCACCAGACACTGGGTTACTCGATGGTGCTGTGCCTTGTGCTACAGACATTGGTCTTCTTACACATTGTGACAGATCATTGATTTTGTCAATCTGAGTAATGCCCAACTAAACTGGATCAGAATAGTTCTGGGTGTGGAAGCCCCACCCTAAGAAGCATTTTCTCCAGAACACTGTAATAGGAAGTATTTCTTCTGTCTTCTTTGGAGGTACTCCAGTCTTTGCTTTCACCTTTCACTGTCTCCTGGCTTCCTGGAGATCCTTTGGCCTCCTGATACAGGTGCTCACAGGGATATGACACAAAATTCCAGATCTTTGACTGGATCCTTCTGACCCCAAGGGCACAGACAGAACTTTTGCATTCTTCTACATCTGGTACTCTGGATGGCCATTGTAAGCCAAACTTGTAAATACTTATATATTTGTATATCTTGCATTATATCTGTTTCTCTAGTAAATATTGACTGATACACACATGCATAATTAGCATGTGAATATAAATTTTATTAACCTAGATTTTCCATCCATAGATATTCTGATTCTTTTTTGTTTTTGTTTTTGTTTTTCTCCGGTACTGGGGATCAAACTCACGACCTTGGGTTGCAGGGCAGGCGCTGTGCTGCTGAGCTAAATCCCCAGCCCCTGGTATTCTGATTCTTATTTGAGCCAAACACTCAAGTTTCATGTGAATATAACCTTTTTCTAGAGATATCTAAATTTTCTAAAGTCCAGAAGGTTTCCTAGAAAACACATCGCAACTGCTCTCTTCAGACTCTGTTGTAAGTAGCCCAATACATTCACCTTATTTTGTTGTACTAAAAATTCCACAGACCTGGCACTCTACAGAGCAATTCTTTCTATGTCACACTTTATATGGGCCGTAAGTCTCAGCATAACTCCCAGATCCTCTGCTCAGAGTCTCACAGGGTTGCAAATCGCATGTTGTCTGAGGGTTTCATGTGGGGCTTGGTGTCATTTTCAGTTCTTAACTGTCTGGCCGATGTTCGTGACACACTTTTTATGTTTTTATGTTTAATCACTGTTCATGTTACCAAGTGGACTGTCATATGGAAAACATGTGGGTAAATGTAATGGTCAATGGCAAAATGGGAAAATGCCCCTAAATACAGCCTAACATTTCACACTTACGCATTTATTTAAAGTTGTGTATAAGGCAATGACACAAAGATACAAGCGGTATACAGAATCTAGTGATGATTTTAGAGGTAGCTAATGATAATGGAGGGGGCATTTTATGGATAAGAATGAACCTGTGAGTCTGCTACATTGCATAGATGGTGAGAAAGAGATTATTAAAGTGGATTTAAAAAGGAAAAAGACAAAGGGGTCCAGTGGGTACAGAACAAGTGAGGAGAGGCTCACAGTGGGGCCCTGAATATGCACGAGGGAAGTAATGGCTTCAATTTAGTGCCCGTTGTGCTTAAGATGTGGAAAAATAAAACAACATTCTTCTAGAATGTACTAAAAAGTACAATGATAGATTTCAGTTAAAACCTCAGGTCAGATACTGCAATGTAAAAGCACTCCCAATAAGGTGTTACATAGATAGAAACACTGATACAGATAAAAACACTGAAGGAGTTTATAGATTAAGGAGTAATATTTTTCATACAACTGAAGGTCAATATTACATAAAAGGTACGTATGTATTATATATGTACATATAATACATGTAGATATTTAATATGCATATATTCATATGTTCACAGCTGTCTTGGCAGTTTATAGATTGGAAACAATATGCAGAAAGAGAAATCCACACAACGTAGGTATAAAATTTTAAAAAGACTCCATGTAGAATTTAAATATTTTATTTTAACTTTTATTTAATTCTACTAAAATAGGTGGTACAAAACTTGATCTTGAATAAGTTACTAATATTATGTAACTTTTAGTTTGCAACTCAGTAGTTTATAGAGACAATAGCAACATTTTTGTTTTTTGAAATTACCGCTATTAAAGTCGTTGTCCAGGATGGGAAGGTAAATCAGGCCGTAGTGTGCTTGCTTGACATACACAAGGCCTTGAGTTCAATTTCCATCTTAAAGCAAAAAAAAAAGTCTTCACTTTGATCACCTAATTTTGTTAATTTTTGAGTGTATTTTGCCTTATATAAATTATTAGTCATTTAGATTCAGGAAGTGTGGGCTCATTTGTATGATCTCTTACACAGAAAACATGCTCGAAATATTTCTCAAATGCTCACATTTGGAAAAAATAGTGGCAAACAAAAATTAGTTTGGTATGACATAAATGTAAGAATGCAAGTAAAACAACAAGTGGATTTCAAGATATTAAACCTTGTTTAATTTCCAGTTGGGCTTAATTATAGGCTTATTTTTGAAATACATCCATTCTAACAAGGTGCTATATCTTGACTATGAACTTGATTTAAGGAAATGAGGGATAAACAGGATGCATAAACTGTTAGTCAAACTGTCCACCGGGAATTGAGAAAAGTCATGCATTAATAATATTAGAAATGAAAAAGTCTAAGCACCACAAACATCACTGAAATCCAAAAGATTATCACCAGGTCACCTGAAAAATCACACTCCAATAAAATGGAGAATCTAGAAGACATTAATAAATTTCCAGATTCATGACTTACCAAAATTGACTCAAAAAGATATTAAAAACAAAGAAAAACCTTGGACCCAATGGAAGTTCTCAATTTTAATGGAACATTTGAAAAATAATAAATCAATGGTCCTCAAGAATTTTCGTATAATTGAGAAGAGCATGAATCCTTATAAATGCATTCTATGAAAACACCACCAATTATCCTGATTCCTAAAAGCATTAGGAACCTCTAATATACATAAATCCATAGATGGATAAAATCCATAAATCCATAAATCCATAATATTTATATACAATGTAAAGTGGAAACAAAGTTAAAATCATATGGTCATCTCAGTAGACATTGAAATACCTTCAACCAAACCTAACATCTAAGCAGGATAAAATCCTAAGGAAAAAAAAATAGAAGGACTCTTCTTCAAACTGATAAATAAATTTTAAATCTGATAAACAATTTCAATACATTAGAATATAAAAAATCCAGACAAAAGTCAGTAACGGCCCTCCACAATAACAAATCTACCAAGAAAGAAATCAGGATAACAGTTCCATTTACAGCATCTTTAAAAATTAAATACCTGAGAATGAACCTAAGCAAAAATGAGAAAGACCTCTTTAAGGAAAATTACATAAGAGCCAAGAAAGAAATTGAAGAGAACATTAGAAAACGAAAGGCTGTCCTTTGTTTTTGGGTTGATAAAATTAATATTGTTGAAATTGGCATGTTATCAAAAGTGATCAACATACACAACGGAATCATTAATAAAATGCTAAAATATTTTTCACAGAACTAGGAAAAACCCTAAAATTTATGTTGAATCAGAAAAGTACTAGAACAGCTAAAACAATCCTGAAGGAGAAAAATATTAAAAGTAGCACAAAACTAGATTGGTAGTTACAATACAAAGCAAATGTAATAATAGAAACAGTGACAAAAATGATACTGACGCAAAAACAAACATATGAAACAAATACATACACCTTCAACATTCTGATTTTTGACAAAGGGAACAAAAACATAAATTGGAAAACAATAGTTTAACAAACGTGATGAGACAAAGCTCATTCTAGATTAGAATGGGCACTATTGATTGGGGTCCAAAATTGGTTAATGGGGTTAAAATTGAGACAGAGGTCCGGCTTCCATCACAATAAACATTTACAGTTGTGATAAAGAGACCTGTGACATTTTGCCTAAAAACAGAAAATGTTGACTTTCAACATCAGAAATGAATTATTAAGGAATAATACAGAATCTAGATCACAGGCCAAAATACCAACACTATGTACAATTCAAATTCTAGGCTCCAAAAATGTAAACTGCTGGAAGAAGTTGGATCTAAGATCACAGGAGTTTTGAAGTTGTCATTTTCCATTACTCAAGGGGAGATAATAGACTTGTGGCAAGGCAGATGGAATGACTGGATTAAGCATCAGTTCTTTCAGAAAAGGGCTATCTTGAAGACGAAGAACCTGATTAAGGTGACCTTGATGAGTATTAAGGAAATCACATGTGAAATTTCTTGAATGAAGACATTTAATTAAAAAAAAGAATTCTGATGAGAAAACAGGATATTCACTTGCAGAAGACTGAAATTAGGTCTCTTATTTGTCACCCTGTAATAAAATCAGATCAGTATGGATCAAATACCTAGAAGGAAAACGCTAAGCTCTGAAACTGTTGGAAGAGAGCATAGTAGAAACATTGGCAGCTAGAGGAACAGGCAAAGCCTTCCTGAACAGAGCCTCAATAGCACTAGAAATAGTACTAAGCATCAGGGAGTAGGATTACATCGGACTGAAATCTTCTGTACAGCAAAGGGAGCAATCAGGAGTGAGACGACAGTCCAACAATGAGAGATACTAGCTATTCCTCTGAGAGAGAGAGTTAATATCTAGAATATATAAAGAAATAATGAACTATAATAGTAGGAATGGAAGTCTGACACAGAGAGGAAAACAACGCAGTTTCTCATATATAACAATCCTAAAATACAAGTAAATGTCCTTAAAATGAAGAAGAGATCCTCAGAAACAAGAAAGCAGAGGCTTAGAAAATGGAAAAGAGGAGCTGGAGGAAGGGAGATGTAGGCAAGGGAGGCGAAGGGAGCAGATATGATCAGCGTGCATTACGCGAACGTGCCGATGGCCCGACAGGAACATCACGAGGATGAAATGAAGACGTATGCTAATATAAAGGAGAAAAAGACCTAAAAAGTTGAACATTCCCACCATGAAAAACTTAGTCGGAAAATTATCAAATTACCTGAATAGACACTTTGAAAAGAAGTACACCTGGCTAATAAATACATGAAGAAAGTGCATCATCTCTAGCATTAGGAAAGGGTAAATGCAAACAACGTCATGATTCCATCCTACAGCAGTCAGAACAGCTATCATGGAAAATGAACAAACCCTGCTGAGGCTGCAGGAGACAGGAACCCTCTTACTGTTGGTGAAAACTGAATCAGTGCAACCATTGGGGGCAAGGACGGAGATTCCTCAAAAAGCTGAAAACAGAAATTCAGTTTGACCTAACTATTGGGCATACACACAAACTATAAAGACATCATATTATAGTGGCACGTACACACACTTATATATAGTAACAATTCACAGCAGTTTAATTCCTGAAACGGTATAGAGGCCTGTCAAGAGATTGAGGAAAAGAGAAAATTTGTATATGCACCATAGTATATTTTCAGCAATAAAAAAGAATAAAATCCTGTCATTTCTAGGAAAATGGAATACACAACATGATTGTTCTAAATAAAATGTCAGGCTCAGAAAGTCAATTATATGTTTCCTTATATGCAAAAAACTTAAAATATTACTAAACTAAGAAAACAGAGGAGCAATGAAACCAAAGCAGAAATGAACTCCTGGAAATAAGAAAGTGGGTGGAGGGAAGGGATAGAAAGATGTCTGTGGGGAGAGGAGTTGGAGATGAACGAGATATGTTTTATGTGCATAGCAATTTCCCAACACAAATGTCACTCTGTAATATAAATGAACTAGTGAAGTCACAGACAATTTGAAATTGCCTATATTTATTAAAGAAATTAAGTCAATAGTTCATAACTTTTCAAATAGTAAGTACTAAGACAAGTCAGTTAAATGATTAATTTTACGATATATTTGAGGAAGAAGTTTTGCCAATGGTCTATACTCCCTTCCAGAAGATAGAAGCACAAGGCATAAATCTTAACTGATTTTTTGAAGCAACATTACTCTAGTTCCAAAGAAAACACTGGGTGTTAAAAAATGATACAAAAGACCAAAATATGTACAATTAATAGTGTGAAATAGGAAGAAAATGATCAAAGGGGATAGCAGACTAAGGAGGAGGGAGAGGGAAAGAAGTGAAAGGAATTGGAAAAAATGAGGAAAAAAGGAAAAATTTGGAAACAAATCTTAAAAATAAGGAAGAGAAGAGGGTTTAAAAGAGGGGAGGGGAATGGGAAAAAATGAATCAAAATATTTCCTATACATGTACAAATTTCCTGTGATGAATGTGATCATTATGTATATCTAAAATATATCAAGAAACTTAATTAACTAAAAAAGAAAAAAGAAAAAGGTAAAAGCAGAATCTTATGAATATTAATACAGGAGTACTTAACAAACTATTAGCAAATCAAGAGCACCAGTGTTTAAAGAAGAATGTTGTACAATGAGCACATAGAACCTTTTTGCAGACCAAACCAGCTTAGCATTTTTAAAATTAAACTATATAATTCATTCTCCTAAGTGGTTACAGAAATATACATGAACACATAAACAGACATGAAATAAATGGACAAAATAAGCATAGATTAACTGAAATATTTTCAGTAAAGAAGTAATAAAGGGATTACAACTTGATAAAGATAATATACAAAGCACAGAAAATCTTATGTGTTGGTGAAAAACTAGACTACAAATAAACTAATGGGAATGCAAAGATATCTGCTCTCATTGCATTGCATTATTTTCCTAGAAGTTTTAGCCAATGTAAAAGGAAATAAAAGTGAAATAAAAATTATACGTGTTGGAGGAAAGAAACACGAGTGTTCTGGTCACAGATGTTATTATATCTATGTAGAAATGCATGAGGAACAAACACAAAGGTAAAATCCTACTGGGCTCAATAAATTATAATAGAAGGATTACTTTTTGATTCCATTCCATTTCTTTTCCAGATAACACCAATAAGCAAATGGAACTAGAAATAAAAACCACAATATCATTTTCATTAACATACCCCAAAAGGTAATACTTAGGCAAAAATCTATCAAAATATAAACATTAGCTATATGAGAAAATGATGAGACTCAAGACACACACAGAGAAGTAAATAAATATAAAGTGATCCCACGTTTGTGGACAGGCAGATTCAACACTGTCATGATGCACGTTTTCCCCGTATATGTGATGCAGTCACAAGGAAGATGCCTAGAGGTGGTGAGGTGTGCACCTGAACTGGAAGCTGTAACAGTTCACATAAAAAGCAGAGTAGAAAAGCAGCCTGACAGTACGGACAGTGAGGAAGACAGTCGGAGGAGCAGTGCAGCTGCACTTCAGTTGTTACTGCAAAGCTCCCATACTCAGGAGAGTGTGCTGCCGGCGAAAAGAACAGATGAATAGAGCTAGAAAGCAAATGCAAGCAAACGATATGAACCTACACAAAAGTAGTCCTCATCTTTTTGACAGAGGAAAACTTATAAAGCAAGAAGAGATTTTCTTTATAACGGATCATGCTGCAACAAAACGCACATACCAAAACAAAAAGAATGCAAACACTGATGATATGCCATCAAAGGCATTAACTTAAAATGAATCATAGATATAAATTAAAATGTAAAATTTATAAAAATATCTGGAACATACCAAAATACTAAATTCAGATGATCTTTGGTATGATCTTTTACACATTACATCAGATAAATTGTCTTTGAATGAAATAATTCATCACTTGATCTTCATTAAATTAATACCTTTCTATCTACAGAATGCTGTTAAAAGAATGGGAATACAAGTCATATTCCAGGAAAAGATATTGGTGAAATATGAATCTAAAAATGATGGTTGTATAAAGATAGAAATAATTAAAGGTGAAGTAATGGGATAGTAAACAGTTTAAAAATGAACTCAAGACATATGAGCAAGGAAGACACAAAGATAATAATTTCAACTTCAATAAAGATAAAAAATATGTAACAGAACAACCACTTTTAATCCTATTATTTTGTTCTGAAACTCTGTGTCATTCTTATGGTTTGTGCTTTGTCTAGTTTTTGTCCACGTTGTTAGCATTTTGCTATTGTTCTTTTTAAAAATTCTCTATAAAATAAAAAAAGTCCACATATGAAAAGATGTTCAACACGTTATGTCATTAAGGAATTGCAAATCCACACAGAAATGAGCTGTCACTACCAATTAAATATCATAGTTTAAATCCAAAAAATATAGAAAATACTGGCAAATATGTTAAGCAACAAGAACTCTTAATTTTGGCTGATAGAATACAAAAGCAGCCACTGTGAGGACAACGTGACAACTTTGTGCAGAACACAACTTACTCTTACCTTAAAACAGAGCAGTGCCATTCCTTTATAATTTTCCAAATGAGGTGAAAATTTATGACCTCAGGAAGACTCATAGCGATTTTTGTAGTGACTTTGTTTAAAATTAGAAAACAGAAACAAACGACGTTCTTCAATAGAGGAGAAAATTAATAAAAACTGGAGCACTTATACCCTTGTATTTAACCCTAAAGAGAAAATAGTTTTGAAGCAATGAATGGGATAGGCAGACACAGGAAACTTTCTTTTTAAGTGAAAGTAATCAATCTAAAAAAAGCTACATACTGCTTGATTCAAAAAATAGGACGTTCTGCAAAAGAACAATGTAGGCAGAAAAAGGATCAAATATCTGGTGAAGTTTGAAAGGCGTTCAGGGAATAAAATATTTTGTAAGATAATATAATGACAGATACATATCATAATATACATTTCATTACACAGAAGCTTAAAGCACCAAGAGGAAACCAGGTTATAAACCACTGGCTTCATTGCTGTGGTTTCGATAGGACGTCAATGCATCCAACCGTGCGGTGTTGGAAGCTTTGTTCTGAAATTCGACGGGATTAGAAGAGGCGGAATTTTCTGGAGTTGAAACATATTGGCAGCTGATTAGGCAAGGAAGTGCTCCACTGAGAAGGAATGGACACTGCCGTTGAGAGGCGTGTTCCTCATGACAGGAAGTTGAAAAGCAGAAATAAAAAGCCGGCAGTCCTACGCTTGAGTTCTTTCTTCCTCTCTCCCAAGCCACCACTCCCCTCGTGCGCATGCTCACTGTGAGCTGTCAGTCACACTGCGACTGACTCCCCCAGTGGTCACCAGAGGCCAAGAGGAGGCGGTTCGCAGGTCCCAGGCTTTCAGCCTCCAGACCGCGAGCTAAATTAGCCCCTTTGCTTTGCACATTATTCAGTGTAAGGTATTTGGTTACAGCAACAGAACATGGACTGAAACAAGTGAAAATTAGGTCACAGTGCTTTCTTTATAATAAATGTATCGCTCCAGGTCAGGGTTTTGTTAGTTGGGGAAACAGTATGTATGAGATAGGAGATAACTTAAAACTGTCTGCAGGATCATTAATTATTATGATCCTCGAACTCTCTTAATAAATAACATTTTCTAAAATCTTATTTTCAGATTATGAAAAAAATAAGAATATAATAAAAGAAGTACAAATGCATATAGGAAATCACTCATATAAAATTGAATGGCAGTTTTGTCTTCTTATAGTCATCTATATTATTTTATCTCTCAATCACAAAATGGTAACAGAACATCAGTTATCATAAAATCCTCACCGCTTGAGTTTCTGTAAGTAGTTAGTGTTTTCTTAAACTATTTTTGATTTGATATTCCCCAGTAAATACACATATTCAGTGACTACACTTCCAAATCTCTTAAAAGATTTGCTTAGCTCCCTTCATGGCAAAAACTAGCTTTACACTTCAATATCCTTCATTATTACTTTAAAAATTTATTACAGTGTATTTTAACAGAAATTATGATCATAAAAATGATTAATAAAAGCACAAAGAGCTTCAGAAAACCTGATAAACAAAAAAATCTTCCTAGGTAATTTAGATGATACAAACCATGAGAGAGAATATGTCAATAAAAAAATTCAGGAAGGACAACAATATATGCTTAGGAGGAAAGCAGTATATTAATTTCAATGTAGATGACAGCATATTGAGGAGGATAAATATGTATAGGAAAAGAAACACTAGGAACATCTTTTTGAGAACATTATAAAGACATTATTATGAATAAATGGTGAAATACTGTATAGAATTGTTCTGTCACTAAAACTGACCCTGAAGTGTTTGAAAATTTATAAAATGGGTATATATATTCTGCTAAAACTACTTGATAATTGTAAAACTTTTAAAAAGGTAGATATAGAAATATTTATTTCTGTATGCATTTCTAAGTTAATATTGTACAGACTTTATTTTTTCTTTTAAAGTCTCATAAAACTAACAAAATAACAATGAAGACAAAATCAAAACAACACAAAAATAATAAAAACGACACATGACCTCAAAATAAAATGGTGGAAATTAACAGTGGTTGCTACATTACATACTGTTATCTTCAGCGAAGTTGCTCAGTCCAGACATCTCACAACTTGTAAATAAATACATAATAAGGTGATAGGGGGCTGGGGATTTAGCTCAGCGGCAAAGCGCCTGCCTGGCAAGCGCAAGGTCGTGAGTTCGGTTCCCGGTACCGGAGAAAAACCAAAAAAAAAAAAAAAAATAAGGTGATAATTTCCAAGTCATTTTTTTAAGAACGGAAAACCTTTTTATCTCTATGCTGCACAAAAATATTTTTTAAAATATTTCTTCCACTCTCAAATATTTACCAAATGTGTTCTTGTTTTTTTTTGTGTTTTTTTTTTTTTTTTTTTTTTTTTTTGGTTTTTCTCCGGTACCGGGAACTGAACTCACGACCTTGCACTTGCCAGGCAGGCGCTTTTGCTGCTGAGCTAAATCCCCAGCCCCCCAAATGTGTTCTTGTTCTGTTTGTGCCTCTCTATCAAAACACCATAAACTGTAATCGGTAACCAGCAGAAACACACTTGTCATGGTTCTACTGGCTGGAAACCCTAGACCAAATGTGGGCAGATTGGTGTCTGATTTGGGATTGGGCTCTGCTTGCAAAGATGGCTTGTGGCTGTGCTTTCCAGAGAAGAGGAATACTCTGTCCTGGGGAAGGCAGAGAACAAACATGGAAGAGCAGGCTCCTTTCAAACAGAGGCCACGTTACGAAGGTGTTTATGTCCTTCATGAGGGCTGCATCCCACGACTTAACCACCACAAATCCAGAGAACACGTCAGTGACTGTTATGGCATTGGGGATTAATTTCAACACAAATCCTAAAGAGGGAACCATTCATTTCAACCACGACAAATCCCCATCAAGATATATGAGCATAAGGTGTAACCACATGTACAAATAGATTAGATAACTAAAATATTACAGAGGATTCACCCACAGGGCTCACATTCAGCTCCAACTGTCTATCAGTGCATAAGAATCATCCCCAAAACTTAGGAACTTTAATCAATATGGTAATCTTTGTACCTCTCATTTTCCCTCTGCAGTGCTGGGCCCTGGACCCAAGCTCTACCCTGGATCTACATCCTTGGCCCTGATGTTCAGTCTGGGAGATATTTTCAGAAAGTTTCTCAGTTGCCCTGGCTGGGCCAGAGCTTGTGAGCCCCTTGGATGCACGCTTTCTGACACTATTAAATTTAGAAGGGCTCACCTAGAGGGCTGAGCACAGAGCTGATCGTGTGGTTGCATTTTGGCTGATCCTTGAATGAGTGGTTTCTGAAGGAGTTGGAGGTTATGTTTTCTCTCTCTCTCTCTCTCTCTGTCTCTCTCTCTCTCTCGTGCATGCACACACAGAGTCAATTCATGTGACTAATTCGTTTTACCTCACATTGTCAAAGCTTCACTCAATTAAACTTTATATATCCCTTGGTTGAAATATCCAAAATCAAATTTGGCCAAAACACAATATAGTAATTTCCTGCCTTTGTAAAGCATATTGTTTGTGCCATGCACTAGTGCTCCAAGCAATTTTGTCAAAGTATGCCTGTCCAGGGCTGGGGATTTAGCTCAGCGGCACAGCGCCTGCCTGGCAAGTGCAACGTCGTGAGTTTGATTCCTGGTACCGGAAGAAAAAAAACATACAAACAACAACAACAAAAAACAAAGTATGCCTGTCTATCACCTACATATCTACCTGTCTGTAATCTATGTATATATCATCTGCCATCTACCTATCATCTATGATTCTACTTAGGTTAGCTATTTTTTAAATAAATCTTTCTTTGTAAAAATGTTTAAGTTACAAAGAAATCTGTGGGACATTATTGTGATGTTGAAACCCAAGTTATACAATATAATATCTGAGAAGCAATTGAATGTTAGAAGGCAAAAATATTACTACATACTTCAAAGAAAGCTTGATCATCACATAGCTAAGAACAAACTTAAATTCCTACTTGTGCACAAGCTGTGTGTGAAAACTCGCTCACACAACCAGTGTCAGAAATGCTGTGTGGAGGTGTAAGACAGTAAGGATATAAATGGATCCTTTTCACTGTGTACTTCATAACACTACTTGAAGACAGAAGTAAGACAACTGGTAGTAAAATCAGAAGAGGAGCGGAATCAGCAAACAAAAATGGCGCATTCCAAACCAGAACTGACAAGGGCTCCTCAGTCTCACATGTGGAAAAGTGACCCAATGAGACCTCTGACTTGCAGTGTGAAAACAACGGTGAACATCAGCAGAGTGATTTTACAGGTAAAGATGACCAGCACTTCGAGGCATACACTTAAATTGAAAATGAGAAATCAAAGCGCCGCTTTTCCTGTAAGCTTATAGAGTTATAGAATATTTGCAAATATAGGAGAGTTAACAAAGGAGAGTTAAAGGGGAGTCCTAGTACAGGAATAAATCAGGAGATAAAAACAAACATAGGGACTTTGTATTATTCAGCAAGAAAATACAATAACTTCTTTTAGATCTGAAATATTGAGTTATATTTTCAGGTTTGCAAGTAATTTATATGAACCCCTAGGAGAAAAGGTGGGTGATAGCATACAGTACTATAATTGAAGACAAGGGACAAGAGATCTCTGGAGGATTTAGTAATTAAATCACATACAATTCAATGAAACTGTGCTGGAAAAATTTTGCTGGGTATTTAAACATTGCCAGTTGCTCTGCAAGGACCTCGTCTCACTGGAGACACACACAAGGTAAGAGTGGGGTAGGCCCTGCATTCTAAAATACTTAGATGGTGTAGGCATTTGGGAGTTCAACCAGAAATGTGAAAGCACACTTTATTTAAAAGTAATGTATTAGAAATTTTGGTAATTTAAGCTTCTCCAGGTAGTCATGTGTTTGTCCCTGTTGATCTGCAACCAATCCCTTTATGTTTTTAAAAAATTAGAATGATATTTTTCCATTTCTTACAGTTTTAAGATTAAATGAAATAACATCTATGAAGTGGACTTGGTATATTTGTCATACTTTCCACCTTCTTGAGGTCCTAGTGACTTCCCCTGTGTGTAAATATCCCGTTTAAGAGCATGTAAGGAAAGTGCACATAGCTTAAACATAAAACCAACCATCAGGGAAGCAAAACAGAATTTTTCCCAAAATATTTGCTGCTTGTAAGTGGAATGTATTGTGGAATTTTCAAAAAGTAAAGGTGACTAGATTTGAGTAGTAGTAATGTTAATTTTGAGAATTTATACTATAATACACATAATTTTATGAGTGAGTATAAGGATTAACATTCCATTTTAAGACAACCCTGTGAGATGAAGAAATGTTTTAAAAAATCTCAAAGACCTTGTCTCACTAGGGTGGTACACAGTGCTGTCTGACTGGTTCTGGTACTTAGTATCTGTGTAGAACAGAGATAGAAGCCATATGTCTTTGCTGAGTTCAACATGTGCAGATTTTGACGTGTATAGAACAGAGAAAATAACTTGGGTAAGGTGTGTAGTGTGTGTGTATATATGTGTGTGAGTGTGGGTCGGTGGGTGAGTGTGTGATCTGTGTGTGTGCTCTGAAAGGAGACATGACTTACAGAGTTAAAGGACTGCAGAAAAGTAACATCATTTCAAGTAAGGAAAGCCTTCTGAGAAGCCCAAGCTCACACTTGGGTGTCAGAGCTCTTCAAGATCAGTGAGGTCTGATGACACAGACCTAGAAGGACAGCATGTGAGAGGCTGAGACAGGGGAATTGCAAATGTGAGGCCAGTTTGGATTAGGCAGCAAGACGACAGAGAGAGAGACAGAGAGAGAGACAGAGACAGAGACAGAGACAGAGACTGAGAGAGAGAGAGAGAGAGAGAGAGAGAGAGAGAGAGAGAGAGGAAGAGAATAAAAATCTATAACATGTACAAGAAGTTTACAGTGTTGGACCGGGAAACAGAACAAATGACTTGAACTACGTCGATATTTACACAACTTTCTGAAATACCTCAGGAACAAAATCAGCAAGTAGATGGAAATCTGCTCTGTAGAAAATTGGAGACCTCTGTGTGTCTGAGGAAAGGAGTGGACAATCCATTGGGGCTGTGGGAAAACACAAAAGTAACACAGTGGGCGGACTGAATAGGAGATTGATTCATCCGTAATGTCAAGGTGCAGATGTGAAGCCGCTTTGCTCAGATGTACTTTTGAGCCTCTCTGAAAGGCATGAGCAATGCTTCCTCTGGACATGTGTTGAGTGTTCTATTTGTAGGCATGCAAATTGTGAATATCAAAGTTTTGGTGTGGGTCATTTTGCAGGCCACTTTTATCTGTAACATTATGTCTAGTATTATTTTTAATCTTTAATGGTGAGAGATTGATGGTGGAATGTTGCATGTCAGGGAAGCTGCGGAGACTAGTGGTCCAAATCAGCATCATGCCACTGCCTCCGGCAAATGTACCTTTCCCTCAGCCCTTAATCGTCTCAGACTCTGCACAACATCAACATTTGTTCCTTAAAAACAAACTGTCCTCCGGTGTCCTGCTGCTGTAAACAGTCAACATCATGCCTTTCTTCCCATCCCACCCCATTAGCTCAGATTTTCCTTTTATCTCAGAATATCACTGAAACAATTGTTATACCCTCTAATTAATCAAAGTCTAGTGGATTATTTAGCTAAAGTAGTAACTCATATTATTTTAATGTGCTTGGAATGAACAAAGACTATTAACCCATAGTAGAAGGGATTTAATAAAATTCATGATATGCATAGGCTTGTGATTATATGAATAAAAATGCAACAGAGCAGTGATGTGTATTCTTGTAGGTGCAGAGCTCTAACACCTATGCCATCTCCTCTTTTATTATATCTATAGATAAATGCCTTCTTTGTGAGTGTGAATTTGGGGTTTAAGCCAGTGCCCAACACGTGCTAGGCAAGTACTCTACAGGTAATCTACACCACAGTCTTATGTATTAATTAAAAATAGATATATGAAAGTAAAATTAATGATAAGAAAATATAATTAGCAATTTGGCAATGTTTTAAAAGGCTTGAAATTATAAATATACAAAGGAAATTAGGCAGCACAGATTATACTTGTCCACATAATAAGAGCTTAGTTTATTGACAAATATTGAAAATGAAAAAAAACCCCTTTTTTGGAGCAGTTAGAGTTATGAACTCAAAATGTAATGAGTCACAATTATAGTGCTGGTTAACATAATTTGTGATCACTGCACAGGTAAATAAATAGGATGACAAACATTTGTTCAAAGGTGTCAGTGGAGAAGAAATGAAGGAAGCCAATGATTTGTCTCATGGGAATGGAGGCATACAAAGGAAATAAAATAGAAAATAAAAAAGATGCTACTTTTAACCAAAGAAATATCCATTTTTATTAGTAGTACTGAAGACAATACCCAAGTCTTTACAAATAGTAAGCATATGCCCTAGCATGGGAATACACCCAACATCCCCTGAAATACTCTTACAAAGTTGTGAGAGAAGAAATTGAGGAAACTGATATTTCCAGAAAGTATAATACTCTAGGTAAATAAAAAAATACCTTATTACCTCCAAAAGTGTTTAATTTTTTAAAAATATGCAAACTAAGTAAGAAATATTTTAAATACTTTAAATTATGATTTCATGTAATCTTCAAAGCTCCTCATACTATGAATATTACACATATCCAAGTTCACAGAGTGGAAAGTGGGGTTCAGAAAAACTCCTAATTGCCTAAGAATACACAGGCAAATAATCTATATGGGTTTAAGTTAGGCTCCTGCGGAGACAGAGTCTCCAGTAAAGTCTGGCATACCGCATCACCTCATGGTCGATGGAATGAGAAGAAACTTCTTGGTGAGGATCATCTTCCTTTGTGAGTCACAGTTAGAAGCAATACAAGTCAGTTAATCACTTCTGATGATCTCAGTCTCCCTGTTTAACTGGTATTTGACTAAACAGGTCTTATTTTACTGCATTCTTTCCTCTTTTCATCTACATTTCTTTGAAACACAATTTTATTATCATCATTGTGTGGAATGTTCAGTTCCATGTAAAATGGAGAAAAGTCACATAATTCCCAGAAATGCAGGGGTGTCTTCATAATATTAGTATAATTATGAACAAGTTACCCACTTGTTATCTCTCTGCTATGGTTTGCCTTAAGAGTGTCCAGCAGGTGGCACATGTACTCAGGCTGGGCCTCTGGAAAGTGCTGTGATGATGTGCACTTAACCTCATCACTGGATCAGTCTGCTGGTGTATGATGAGGCGGCTCCTAAATGGGGGAGGGGATCACCAGGCACACGCTTGTGAATAGCACGCTGCTTCCTTGGCTTTCTGTCAGAGCATGTGCTTCCTGACCACCATGAACTAAGCACCTTTCCTCCCACAGGCCCTTCTAACATGGTGTTTCTTACTAGATCAAACTGAGTGTGGAAGGAAAAAATTGGAAACCGAGTCAACATAAAAATTATCTTCTGTTACTTTTGTTAGTCATCCACCAGAAAGGAGACTATTAAAGCATGTGAGTGGACGTGTCATACAAACTATATTATATGACTTTAGAGAAAATTCACAGGATTTTACTCTGAAACTTAGTTTTCTTGTTAACTATGCAACTTGATTTAAGTACCATCAAGCTGAAAATATAACTTATTCTCTAATTTACAAATAAAATTTTGAGTGGTAGAGTCACAATGTGCCTATGCATACATAATTTTATTGGCCTGTCTATGTATGAAGAAAATCATGGAAATGATTTTCCATGCCTTTCATCTCTTAAAAGTTGTATTTCCACAGTGAAATTTATCACCATGGCCTGGGAAAACCAAACATTCAACTCTGACTTCATCCTGCTGGGAATCTTCGATCACACACCCTTATATACCTTTCTCTTCACATTGGTCCTGGTCATCTTCACAGTGGCATTTGTAGGGAACACGGCCATGGTTCTCCTCATCTACCTGGACGCTCAGCTGCACACTCCCATGTACTTCCTCCTCAGCCAGCTCTCCTTCATGGACCTCATGCTCACCTGCACCATAGTCCCCAAAATTGCCGTCAACTTCCTGTCTGGCAGGAAGTCCATCTCTCTGGCAGGCTGTGGGACACAGATCTTCTTCCATGTGTCCCTGCTTGGAGCTGAATGTTTCTTACTAACTGCAATGGCCTATGACCGCTATGTTGCCATTTGCCAGCCTTTAAGGTATCCCATCCTCATGAGCCAGAAAATCTGTGCCCTCATGGCAGCCTCCTCCTGGATTCTTGGCTCAATAGATGGTATAATCGATGCTGCAGTTGCACTGACCTTCTCCTACTGTGGGTCCAGGGAAATACCCCACTTTTTCTGTGATGTCCCTGCCCTGTTCACTCTCTCATGCACAGACACCAGGACATTTGAAAGGATGATATTTATATGCTGTGTGATTATGCTTGTCTTCCCTGTAGCTATCATCATTGCTTCCTACACTCGTGTGATCCTGGCTGTCCTCCGCATGGGATCTGGGGAGAGTCGCCACAAAGCCTTTGCCACCTGCTCCTCCCACCTCATGGTGGTGGGCATGTACTACGGAGCAGCCATGTTCATCTACATGAGGTCCACGTCCGAGCGGTCCCCCACCAGGGACAAGATGGTGTCTGCCTTCTACACCATCCTCACACCCATGCTGAATCCCCTGATCTACAGCTTGCGCAACAGAGAAGTCAGCAGGGCCTTCCTGAAGGTGCTAAGGAGGGGCAAAGCTGCAGAGCAAGTGGCCTAGTTATCATTGGTATATAGTCTGCTTACTGATTAAACTTGAATATTTAACGAGTACAAATCAATACCAAAAAATACTAATATTCATAATGAAATGTCATAGCTTATATAAAAAGGTTTACATTTGAAAAATACCATACGTTACAATTATCAATACATATTTGTAGCCACAGACAGTGCAGAAATATATGCTCCTAAAAAAACCCTAAACACTAGACATCTGCCCCCGACAGTACCTCACTGGCGTGTTTCTAAAGCACAGCCATTTTTCCTTTGCCGGCTAACAATTTCCATTAGTGTGACTTTATACATCAAAATGGTTAAGTTGCAGCTAATTACATGTAAAGTTTGACAACTGCTTATAATATTGCGGTAATTGCTTATGAAATTAGACTTTTCCTGTAACAGACAGTGCGCTTTTCTCTCATAGTGTCCATTTGTATCTGTGTATTTCCTTTTGCTATGCACTTTAAAATTACAAATGCAGAATTAACATGTGACCATGAATCTAAATTTCAGATTTTCTCATCCTTATATGGGTCATACATGAAAACTGCATGGAATGTGAACTTCTTTTAGAGAGGACTAAATTTTCTGAAGTCGAGAAGCTTGCTGTGCATTGATTATGTGTCATCCGTATGGCTATGTAGCACTGATTTTCTTTAACTTTTTTTTTTTTTTTTTGCGGTACCAGGGATTGAACTCACGACCTTGTGCTAGCCAGACAGGTGCTTAAGCCATTGAGCTCTATTCGCAGTCCTGAGCACAGATGTTAGCTTCTCTGAAGTTTCCTACAATCCTGGACATTCTTATATTTTTTTGAGTACCTTTTTGTGCTATAACATACATTTCAACTGCTCTTCTCCAACTTTGTCATGACTCACCCACTGCATTCATTCGGTTTTGTTGCATTACAAGAGCCACAGACTGGGCCCTCCACAGAGCGTTGCTTTCATGTCACAATTTGTTCAGGTGAGAGTTCCCTGTATGGCTCAGTCTGATCTTTGCTCAAGTTTGAACAAGGCTGCATTTCAGTGTTTCATGTGATGTTTCGGGTCATTCTAGTTTTTTATCTACTTTTCCCATTTTATTTTGTTCACGTTGCTAAATTTATGTTCACGTGGAAAACATGGGGGTAAAAAGTATTGATTAATAGCTACATGGTAAGATATTCTAAAACACAGTCTAACAGTTCACTTTTATTATTTATTAAAGGTTGTGGATAAGGCTACGAGCATGGGTATACCTGGTGTACAGAATGTAGTGATTTTTTTAAAAAACTATAATGACACTTGGTGATATAATTTATGAGTGAAAATGACAGAATGATTCTGCTATATCTCATGAATAATGATAAGGAAATTACTAAAAATATCTGAAACTGGACAAAGACAAAGGGGCAAAGTGGGTGCAGGAGAAGTTGTGTGTGGAAGCTATGATGGGACTGCAATGAATTCAATGTACAGCCAGTTTTGTTTGAAGTTTTGGAAGGATACAGGAAGATGTAACTAGTGTGTGCTGAAAAGTAGAACGATAAACTTCAAATAAAAACTGAGGTAAGATACTGAAGTTTTAAAAGCCATCCCCAATAAGGTGATATGTAGAAACAAAAACAGAGATAAAAACACTGAAGAAGTTTAAAGATTAAAGAACAATACGTTTTTACATGATGAAAGTCAACACGATGTGGAATGTACATCTGTATTACACATGAATATATAATAAATATATTCATGTTATGTACTTATTTTTCACAATCATTTCAGAAATAAGAATAGAGAAATAAGCAGAAACAAAAATTTGTAAATGTGGATATAAAATTTAAAAGAGACTTTCTTTAATGTATGTTCAGCCTATTAGTCTAGTTTTTAACCTGTATATATGAGAATTAACTTTGTAGAGACTTATCAGAAACTAAGTGAATCTGAAGCTGGCAAAATAAAAGAGGATGGAAGAGGAAAATATCTGGAAGTCTTATGTATATTTACCACTTCCCTACAATGAATGTAATGATTATGTACTATAGATGTGTACTAGTACAAAGTATAAAAAGAAAAAAGTTTTTCCTATTTGAAAATCATGTGATTCTTTACACTGAAGACACAAAAACTACAGGAGAAATTCTTATCTCATAAACAATTTTGATAAAGTGGTAGAATATAAAATCAATATAAAAATCAATAATGTTCATATATAACAATAATGAACCCATCAAGAAACAAATCAAGACAATTCCATTGACAATAACTTCAAAAAATACAATACTTAAGCTTATTGATTAATGTGAAAAAATTTGTAAGAAAAATTACTGAACTGTGGAGAAAGACATTGAAGCAGACTTTAGAAAATGGAAGACCATAACTTATTCTTGGAGTGATAAAATTAGTATTATTAAAACAGTCATATTACAAAAAGGGATCCACAGATGTAATGAAATCCTCAATCAAGTGTTAAAGTTACTCACAGAAATTATTACTCACAGAACTGCAAGGTAAAAGCCCTAAACTTTATATGGAAGCAGAAAAATTTTAAATAAGCTAAAGGTATCTTGAGGGAGGAAAACTTCAGAGGAATCACAAAAGTAGATTTCCAGCTATACTGAAACGCAATAGTAACAACAGCAATAGCAGAAAGGGCACCAACACAAAAGCAGACATGTAAAGTAAATGCTCCCTCATTTCACTCTCTGATATTTGAAGAAACAACCAAAATACACTGGAGAAAAGAGATGCTCTTTAACAGATGTTGCTGGGCAAACTGGATGTTCACTTAAAGAAGACTGGGCAAACTGGATGTTCATCACAAAAGTACACCCTGTAATTTGTCTCCCTGTAATTGATCAAATCAGTGTGCATCAAAGACCAGTGTATAAAACTGTAAGGGGAATTCAAAGATATCTCTTCTCAGCACTCTATAACATCATTGTTCTCGAAGTTCTATTACTGCAATAGAAGAAGGAAAAAGGAAATAAATGTAATACATATTGGAAGATAGAAATGTGTTTTGTTCACAGATGTTGTTATATCTACATAGAAATGCATAAAACCATGAAAGACAAAATTTCTCTTAGACACAGTAAATTATAATATCAACATTGCAGGATACATAGCATATAAACACACAATTACTTTTCTACATATTACCAGTAAGCAAGTGATATTTGAAATTAAATCACAGCATAATTTGCATTAACGTATGCTGAATTGTTATATTAGGTAAAAATCTCACAAAAGATGCATATTATCTATACAAGAAAATAACAAAACTCAAAGTCAAACACAATAAGGGATGAATAAATAAAATGTTATCCCATGTTCATGGATATGGTGTTCCAATGTCAGTGTTCCCCAAATATAGCTGTGCAACTGATGTGCATCAAAGACCAGTGTATAAACAATGGTAGTGCACTAACAATCAAAATCCCTAAATATGAAGTGTGCGTGTTAACTGAATACTGTTAAGGTTAATACAAAAGAGAGAAGATGTAGAAAAAAAAACCCAGTATCGAATGTGAGGATCAAATGTGCAGCAATACCACAGAAGCTTTACAAGAGTAACTATATAGCTACAATATTATGGTCAATGTATTATTGTTGAAAGAAGAGACAAATAGAATTATGATATAATCAACTGATTTAAACCTCCACAAGTAGAGTCAACATATTTTAACACACGAAATCTCATAGAACAATAGAGATTTTCTTTAGCAAACATGCTGCAACAATATTCACATACCAATAAAAGGTTGTAAATATGGATCTTTTGCTCTTCATATCACATAAGGTGAATCACAGATCTAAAATAAAATATAAAACTATGAAAATTTCAGGAACATCATAAAAGGTAATTTGGATGATTTTGATGTAACTTTTAAAATATTAAAGTAGATAAATTATCTATGAGTGAAATAGCATATCACCTCATTTTCATTAAAATTAATAATTTCTTTACCACAAAACTGTCAACAGAATAAAAATGCAAATAATATATCCAGAATGATAGTAGCAAAATATTAATCTAAAAATAATATTTATATACAAAATATGAACAATTAAAAGATAAAGAATACGAAAGCAAACAGTCCAATTAAAAAATGACCATAAGACACATCAGCAAAGGGGACATAAAAATGATAAATCAGTGTTTGAAAATATTCAACATGATATGTCATTAGGAAAGTACAAATCAAAACAATGATCAGACTTCACTACCAATTAAATATCAGGACCTAAATCCAAAAATTTGTGAAATCTGTAAACGCTGGGGAATACTGTTGTGTGTCAGGAACTTTCAAGTTTTTGCTAATTGTTTGCAAAATGAGCAGCCTCTTTGGAAGGCACTTTACAACTTCATACAAAACAACCTACTCACACGATACAACAGAGGAGGGGCATTCCATAGTGTGTTCCAATGGAGCTGAAAATTTATGCCTTCATGTAAATGTTCACATGGATTTTACAGTGACTGTGTTCATAATTACCAAACATAGAAATAAACAAATGTTCTTTAGTACGTCAGTGTCTTGGTTACTTTTCTCTCATTGCTGAGACAAAATACCTGATGCCCAGAATTAAGGAAGCAAAGGTTTATTTGGCTTACAGCCTGTGGAGGTTTCAGTCTGTACTTGGCTGGCTCCAATGCAGAGTGGCACTTGGCAGAGGGCAGCAGTTCATGGCAGCAGAACAGCAAAGCAACAAGAGCAAAAGGGAGGAATGGCAGAGAAGAGGAAGCCTCTTTCTCTCCCTTATATTGTAAGCAGGCTACTCCCACTAAGGGGGAGGGTAACACTCACACTCTCAGGGCCCTCCTCTAGCACAGGCTCAGGGTGAATACAAAGTAAGCACCCTGGCTCCCTGCTGAGTCACATAGTTAACCTTTAAACTTCTCAAATTGACACAATGAACAACATCTCAGAGGGGTAAGGGCGTGTCCTTTTCACCTCAAGATGCAGAACTACTGAGGCAGTAAGCCAAACTTCTAGACTCCCCAAGTGATCACAGTGTATCAACCATAACATCTACCCCTTGTCAACTTGGCAACCAGACACATTTCTTTAAACCGGTTTCCAGGTACAAAGACATTATATTACATTAGAAACATAATATTTCACCCCCCAAAGACTCATGCACATCCTTTTATACAAAACACATTTTAGTCCATCTCTAAGAGTTGCAAAAGTTGTAACAGTTTCAGCATTGCTGAAAAGTCCAAGGCCCAAGTCTACTTCCACATTTAAGGCAAACTCTTAGCTGTGACCCCCTGTACAAAAGAAAAGTTAAACACTTCCAACATTCAATGGCACAAAATAAACATTACCATTCCAAAAGGTAGAAACGGGGGATACAGAGCAATGGGACCAAAGCAAGTCCAAAATCCAGCAGGGCTAACATTATGTCCTGTAGTTCTATGTCCTGTAGTTCCATGTCCAGCATCTGAAGCAATCTGTGGCACATTGTGAGCTCCAAGTGGCATACATGGCACTTCTGGCCATAGATCCCATGGCTTCTCTCTTAGGCCCGCTTTGAACCCCAACCCCTTGCAGCTTTCCTTAGAGGATCCATCTGCCTGGATTTTCCAACCTTCTGAGGTCTCCACTACACTTTAGGCTTCTCACTCACAGCCTCACACATTGCCCTCTCAGGAGCACACTGCCTGGCCTCCCAGGCCTTCTGAAATCTGGGTGGAAGCCTTTTTCATCTCAGAACTCTTGCATTCTCCATGCACCTAAAACCAGCACCACGTGGATGATGCCAAGGTCTGCTGCCACTTGGAGCAGTAGCCAAGCTTTTCTCTCTCTTGGTCATAGGGATAGAGTGCTTGGATCGTTGGATACTCTGAGTCCAATTCTGAGAAGCAAATTTTCTATGCTGCTGCCATTCTGGAACATGGTGCTCAGCAGCTTTCTTCTCAAGGCAAGGTCTTGCAC
Organism: Chinchilla lanigera; assembly: GCF_000276665.1. Taxonomy (NCBI): domain Eukaryota; kingdom Metazoa; phylum Chordata; class Mammalia; order Rodentia; family Chinchillidae; genus Chinchilla; species Chinchilla lanigera. Next base: position 80,397 of record NW_004955630.1, read on the forward strand.
CTTTGCAATTTTGAGGCTGCAAAAGGTGGAGACTTGTTACTTTTTGTGAAACCCTCAGGCCATCTTTTCTGTTCTCTTGTTTCTTCTCAGGAACTGAGATCTGCTCAGCTCTGTCTTTGCAGTATACACCTTTACTGGAACTTCCTGTCTGGCCAAACTCACTTTTTAAATCATCCTACTAGGCTCTTGCTCTTGATTCTCAACATAAATCAGGCTAAAAGCTGCCAACAATAACCATGCCACTGCCTCAACATTCGACTGCCTTGAAATTTCTTCTGCCAGATTAATTAGCCCACTGCCCTTAATGTCAGTCACAGGCAAAGTCTCTAGACATGAGCAAAATGCATACAAACTTTCTGCCAAACCATAACACAGATTATCTGGAGTCCAACAACCAATGCCGTCCTTCACAGCAGAAACCTCCCAAGCCCAGTCTTTACTGGTGGGATTTCTACCAGCCTTCTGGGTCTTCTGAGCTCTGACCAGAATCTCCCACATAAAACAGCTGAAGGTGTTCCAACTCTACTCTTTCAAATAACATCTCTGAACCTTTCCAAACACTTCCCACAAGCCGTTTCCAAAAGTTCTTGAACCACATGGTCAGGTATAGTCACATGAATGATGCCGTTCTTGTACCAAATTTTGTCTTGGTTACTTTTCTCTCATTGCTGAGACAAAATACCTGACACTCAGAATTAAGGAAGGAAAGGTTTATTTAACTTAGAGTCTGTGGAGGTTTCAGTCCATACTTGGCTGGTTCCAAGGCAGAGTGGTGCATGGCAGAGGGCTATAGTTCATGGCAGCAGAAGAGCAAAGCAACAAGGGCAAAAGGGAGGAGTGGCAGAGAAGAGCAAGCCTCTCTCCCTCCCTTATATTGTAAGCAGGCTGCCCCCACCCAGGGGGAGTGTAGCACTCACATAATCTCCCTGCCCTCCTCTTGCACAGGCTCAGAATGAATACAAAGTAGGCACCCTGGCTCCCTGCTGAGTCACACAGTTAACCATCTAAACTTCTCAAATTAACACAATGAACAGTATCCCAGGTGGGTAAGGGCATGTCGTTTTCACCCCAATATGCAGAACTGCTGAGTCACTTAACCAAACCTCTAAATTCCCCTAGTTGACAGAATATATCAACCATAACAATCAGTGAGTAAAAAAAAATTGGAGCTTTTACTCAAAATGATTTAGAACTGAAGAGAAATTAGCTATGAAGATATGAATAAATATGTCCAAACTGAAATGCCTATAAGTAAATGAACATAACGAACCTAAAATAAAGCTATATACTGCTAGAATCAAAATGTATGATAACCTGAAAAACACAGAACTGTGAAGGTAGAAAAATGATCAGTTGGTCTATTGGACAGATTTTCAGAGTAATAAAGTATTTTGTCATATATTATTCTAATGGTAGAATCAGTGAAAGACACACACAGAGGCCAGGAACATGTACAAGCAAGCTCTATTCAGCCACGTAGCAGACGACACTCCACTGCAGACGAATGGGAAGTGTTGACCTTGCAGGGACATTGTACTGGGTTTTCATACACTTGCAAGTAACCATGGTAACCACATTACTTCATCTTGGAGTTCACAAAGTTAACAACCAAATGTTCCAGAGGTTTGGTTAACATTAACCAAATGTTCCAGGTGCCTGATAGGCAGGATGTAATTACACTTTTGGTTTAACCCATGATTTATCTTATCTGCCTGATTTTCAAATTGATGATGTTTTCTTCTTTTGTGGATTTTATGGTTAACTAAATGGGGAGGAGTGAGGAGGGGGTTGATCTAGAGTTTAAGCGAGTTTTAAGTGATTTCTAAAATGAGTTTCAGAAAAAAATAATAGAGTCACATATGCCATGTCAATGTAAGTACACAATGTCATAAACATTTTAACATGTAGAGGCTGTATAATACCAAGAAGAAAATACACTGTAACTATGGAATTCAGTGCAATGGTTTAAATATAGCTTCAGTACATCCCTCAAAGTTGTGCAGGCTGGAAGCTTTGTCCTCATATTTGGCAAAGTTAAAGCCTAGCGGGAGGTGATCAGGTAGGTGAGTACCCCCCTGAGGAGAAATGGTTCCTCTTTTGTTGAGAAACATGTTCCTCGTCACAGCAAATTATAAAAAAAAAAAAAAAAAGCAAACCTGTACCTTAGTTCTTCTTCCTGTCTAAAATGTGATCACTCCCCTCATGTGCACACCCATCAAGAAGGCATCAGTCCTCCTGCTGTGCTTCCAAGGGCGGCCAGACCACAATGATGGGGATCACCCATCTTGGCCTTTCAGTATCAAAACCTGTGTGGTGTTTACCAGTTTCACTTGCACATTACTCACGGTACTTTATTTGTTTATATCAGTAGTCAAAGGACTGGTGCAAGTGAGAATTATGTGACTGTGCTCTCTTTGTAATGAATGTATCACTCTGGCGCAAGTTTTTCTCAGTGGGGGAAACTGAGCAGGATACATATTTTAAAACTGCCTGCAGTAGGAGTAAGTTTCTGTGAAACTAAAACTTTTCCAATGAACAGCACACATTTCATAGATTATGGCAGAAATAAGAGTACCATAAATATTTATATGTAACCACAGTAAAATTGAAGGATTGCTTTGCCTTCATATAATCACATTTATGTTTTATCATGAAATCACAAACCAGCATGAGAATATACATTCTCATAAAATTTCTACATATGACTATCTCTAAGTAGATAAGGCAGTTTTAAACCTTTCTTCCTGAAATATTTTCTAGAAAATATACATAATAAATTACTATACTCTCACATTTCTTAAAACACTTGCTTAGCTACATTATTGCAAAACATGCCTTACACTTTAATTTTTTTATTATTTGTTTAAATTTTCATAAAATATTTTAACAGAAACTATGATGATAAAATAATGAATTAGTGAAAACAGAAAGAGCATTAGAGAACCTGAAAAACAGTTCCTAAATATTATAGTCAATAATAATAAGGGCAAGAATATAGTGAGCTGTCATCCAGTTCCATGAGGACAGCAACATGTTGAGGGGATAAAAACATACAGAAAATGTTATACTAGGAAGAGTTTCATTATAAAGATATCATTATGAATAAATTTTGAAATATTTCATAGAATGACTTAGTTAATGAAAGTGATTGTAAAATATGTGAAAATGCACAAAATTCTAAAGTCGCTTACATAATATAAAAATGGATGTTCCCTATACATGTATAAATTAATAGTGTGTAGACATTGTATGCATTTCTTTAAAATAAATATGTAAGAGCTGATCATTTCTAAGTAATATTCTAAAGCTAGGCTACCTTGGGTGATGGAAACCACTGTGAAGCAACCTTGAGCAGGACTTAATTCACTTTTAATGTTTACCTCTGAGTCTGTCCAAAGCTGAGGCCCCTTGTCTGAAGATGGGGAGTGGACTCATAGTAAGTGAACCTCTGTGAGTCACTGTTCCCTACTGAGGCCTGAAATGGCAGGTGAAGCTATGAAGCCTCAAAGGATAAGACAAGGTCAGAGCTAAGGACACCTGGATCCAACCCCAACTGTTAGATAAAAACTGTAGCCTCAGAAATCTAACTCCTGGGTGGAGACTTTCCTGGAGTTAATGTAACTCTTCTGAATTAACATAACTTCTTACTCGGAAAAGTCTTTGAGTGGTTCCCATGCTTCTTGATTATTCCCTTCTCTTGTGCTCATAACTGAATAAATATGGGTAACCCAGAGAAGATCTTGGTCTTAACCCTGAGAGAATCTCAAATTCTGTGGGAAGCTTTTGATCCTGCTGGAGCCCTGAAATCGTTCGATTTGTCTCTTTTATTTAGCTCTCACCTTCCACTCGTTTGGGAGATTGTGGACCTGATCAGTCCACAGTAACTAAGGGATAATATTAACCCAAGACTTGGATATATAAACTGCACAAAAATAATTCAAAAAACATTTCTCCCACACTTAATAAATATTTAACAAGTATGTCCCTACTCTCTTTGTCTTACCATAGCAAAATGTCTCAGACTGAGGAATCCATAAAATGTAGACGTGTATTTCTCATGGTTGGTGGCTGGATGTCCAAAGCCAAGTGCCAGAAGTTTGGAGTCTCATACCAAGTAGGTCTCTGCTTTCAAAATGGTAGCTGGTGTGCTCTCCAGAGCACTGGAATAGCCCATCCTCAGAGGGCAGAAATAACAAAAGGCCCCTTACAGCATTTAGCCCTTTTATGGAGGTGCTTATTTCATTCCTGATGGCTACATCCTTGTGACTTAATTACCAAACACCCAAAAGTCACATCTGTTGAATCTGCTGCATTGGGATAAGTTTCAGCACAAAACCTAAAGAGGGCACCATCACTCAAACCACTGGAAATAGTCATCAAGCTGTATGCAGAGAAGATCTCAGGACACTTGCAAGTACTTTAGATATCTAAAATACGATGGAAGAGTCACTCCTGTGCTGCATGATTGAATAATCTAGTTCCAATTGTCCATTGTTTCACAGTAATCACCAAAAAGCTCTTAGGAGCCTTAAATAATATGGAAATCTTTTCTTCTCTCATTTTCCCCATTCGGTATGGGGAACTGAAGCCAGAGCTTCTTCCAGGCACTGTGGGGAGCAGCACACTGCCTCAACAAGTCACGAGGTTCTCCTAGCTGAGTTTGAGCTTGAGACTTTCCTGCAGTCATGATTTCTGAGAACTGTAAATTTTAAAAGTGCCCCTTTGGTGGGCTGAGCATACAGCTGATCACATGGTTTCATTTTAGCGGATCATTGAGCAGGTGGGCTCTGAAGGAGTTGAGGCTGTGTTTCCACACTATACGTCTCTTCCCTCTATCTCTCCTATCAATGCATGTGTCAAATTTGTTTTTCCTTACATCATCAAATCTTCTGGCAAGTAAACCTTTATAATAGCAAATTTGAAATATCCAAAATCAAGTGTGACCCCAAAATTGTATATTTACAGACTGGCTTTGTAAAGCTTAGCATATTGTTTCTGCCATGTTCAATTGGTCCAATCCATTTTCCTAAAGGCTATCTATGTATCTATCTATCATCTATCAATCTATCATCTATCTATTCATCTATGTATCATCTATCTCTCTATCTATTATCTACCTATCTTTCTATTATATATCTATCTATATATCATCTATCTATCTACGTATCATCTATGTATCTATTTATCTATCATCTATCTATCTATTATCTACCTATATATCATCTATCATCTATGTATCATCTATGTATCTATCATCTGTCTATCATCTATCTATCTATCTATCATCTATCTATCTATCTATCAGCTATCTATCTATCTATCAGCTATCTATCATCTATGTATCTATCTAATCTGTCATCTGTCTCTCTACAATCTATCTTCTATTTTCTCTCCATCTATCATCTATATATGTATCATCCCTCTCTCACCTGCCTATCACCTCTAAATCAATCTCTAAACCATTTCTTATAAATCATTCTTGGTGAGAACATTATAGGAGAAAAAGAGATCTCTGGAATGTTATTGTTGTCTTAAAACCAAGTCATAATATATAACAGTATAAAGTCTGAGAAAGGAGAAAATACACATTAAAAGGCAAAAATATTATGTGTTTCAAAGAAAGCTCTATCACTATGTAGAGGAAAACAAACAAATTCCTGCTTGTGTACAAGCTGTGTGTGAAAAAGCATTCACATACCTCGTGTGAGGAGTGTTGCATGGAGTAGTGTAAGTTAATAAGGAAACACATGGGTCCTTTTCAATATGTACAAACTGATCTCAAGCTGAAACTCAGCTAGGAGAACCTCGTGACTTGTTGAGACAGTGTGCTGCCCCCGCCAATGGGGGATCCTGGAAGAAGCTCTGGCTTCAGTCCCCAGTACCGAATGGGGAAAATGAGAGAAGAAAAGATTTCCATATCATTTATGGCTTCTAAGAGCTTTTTCGTGATTACTATGCAACAATAGACAATTGGAAGTAGATGTTTGCAGCAGATGAAGTTTACATTCATCTTGGGCAGTAAGTACATGCGTGTAACACAGCTTCCTGCATTTTTAAATCTCCTCCCCTTCCCACTTACCTTCCTCTCTTCGTCTCCAAATCCCATTTCCACATTTTCATTCTTGCAGTTATTATTATTTGTAGCTCAGGTTTATGACATTCAGTGTTCACATTCATTGTGGGTGTGTGATTCCTATAAACAACACATCTCATTCTTTTTACCTCTTCACGGTACTGAAAGACAGTGATTAGAAAGTTGCTAGCAGAACCAGGAGAGGAACAGTATCAGAACCACAAATGTCCAAGCTTTCCAAACCGAAAACCTGACAAAAACTCCATAGTCACATACGCAGAAAAGTGAGGTAATGGTAAGTACAAGGACACCACCCGACCTGTCAGTGTGAAGGAAACTATAGAAGTTAACAAAGTTATTGTAATGGGTAAGGAAGACAAAGCATCGTGAGGTCCAAAGGCATGCCTATTGCCAAATTTATGGAGATATAGACATTGGAAATATAAATTTTTGCACAGGAGAGTTAAAATGGAGTTTTTAATATATGAACACACCAGGTATGCAAGTAAAAGTAGAAAGATTATATTTCTCAAGAATAAAATTAAATAACTGTCCACTTTATGTTAAGTATAGAGTTATATTTTCAAGTTTGAAAGTGAATTACGTGAAAGCCAAAGGAAAAATGAGTGAGAGCATAGAGTACTGTAATTGAAGACAAGGGACTGAACCCCCCAGAGAATATACACAATTAAATCGCAGATGACTTAGTAAAATTGTGCGGTGAGGACTTTCACTGGAAATTTAAATGTTGTTAGCAGCCCTTCGAAGAGTATGTCTTGTTGAAGACAACTGGAAGGTAAGATCAAGGGAGACACTGCACTCTGAGATACTTAGACTTTTTGCTATGAAGGGACTGAACCATATTTTATGTATAAGTTATGTATGAGGAATTCTTGTATTCCCTAAATAGTGATGTGAATTTTCACGTTAATTTGTAACCCACCCCTTTGCATCCCCTGTGAAAAGAGAATGGGTTGTTTATTCTCTGTCTTAAGTTCTGAGATTAAATGGAGCAATGTCAGTGACGCTCTAGATGAACATGTTGTGTTCTTAAGTGATGCACAGTATGTCAATTCAGGAGTCACCCAGGGATGCTGCAGTTGACCTTGACTATTCTTTCATGCTTTTGTCTTATGGGAAGCTGACTACTTTCCCTGTGTGTGAAATTCTCTTGTTCAAGAACCTGTAAGGAAAGTATAACCAGCTTAACAATCAGGAACCGATAATTTAGAAAGAAAAACAGAATATGTCTATATTTACTGCTAAGCAACCATGGAGTATGTTGCCTAATTATCAAAAGATAAACTGGAGGATTTTATAGGTAAATGGTCACAACTAGAGACCATACTCATAAGTGAAATAAATCAAACATACATGTGCAAGCACCACATTGTTTCACTAGTGTAAAACCTGAAAGATCAATTTAAACTAGGAGATATGATAGACATTGTGAATTGATAGGAAAGCACTCAAAGGTAAAGGGCAACTGGGATGTGGGAAAAGAGAAGGGAAAGAAGGAGAAATTTTGTATGTATGTGTATGCAGGATAGTCAGCATGGTTGTTCTACTGTCTTGTATTTCTTTGCTGAAAGAAACTGTCAATGAGTCTTTGGTTGATCAGCATTACATGTCTATATCTGTTTTCATGAGAAACCACTTTGAAGATATCAATATGTAATACAACAAGCATTGTTAACTCCCTACCACTTTGTTTGTAACTCTGTACTGTCTGTACTGTTCCTTTGCTATTTTGTAAATGGTTGTCTGTCTGATAATGTTTTCCTCCTTTTTTTAAAAAATAAAAAAAGAATGTATCACTGATACATGTAATTTGGTGAGGAATTTTAAGAATTACTTACACTAGACAGACCTGTGAGGGGTGAAGTAATTTTTAAAATCTCAGAGATATTTTCTTACTAGACTGGAAACAGTGTTGGAGTAGAGGAAGAGTGCAAGCTCAGGTTTGCCTGCTCCGAAGGTTTCTGATATTTGCTGTGTTTCTGGAGCAATAAAGAGAGAGGCCATATGTCTTTTCTGAATGCAATGGGAGCACCATTTTCTATCTGTAGAATAAACTGTGTGTGGGTGTGTGTGGGTGTGTGTATGAGAGCGAGAGAGAGAGAGAGAGAGAGAGAGAGAGAGAGAGAGAGAGAGAGAGAAAGGAGAGAGAGTTACAGAAATATAGAAGGGCAACATCATTTGTAGGAAGAGAAACTTGAGAAGTCGAAGCTCACCTGTGGGAATCATGAAGCTTTTTAAGAACAATAGGGCCGGAAGATAAAGCCTGTATTCCCAGCATGTGGGAGGCTAAGGTAGGAGAATTGGATACTTGAGGCCAGTTTGGCATTTCTTTTGAAACTTAGAGAGAGACAGAGACAGAGACAGAGACAGAGGAGAGATTAGAGAGGCACTCAGTGAAAATCTATAGGATCTGTAAGAAGTTCAGTGTTGGACTGGGAAACAGAGCAAATTACTTGCAATACATAGATGCTTGCAGAGCTTTCTGAAATACCTCACAAACCAGGCCAGCAATTAGATGCAAGTGTACCTGAAAATGTGTAGAAAATCTGAAACACTGATGTTCAAGGGGAGCAGCAGTGAACAATCCATTCAGGCTTTGGAAAAATATGATAATCATACAGTGGGTGGACTGAAGAATAGGGGATTGATTCGTCCATACTCTCAGGGCTGCAGAAGAGAAATCTTTTTCTCAGATGTGATGTTGTGCCTCTGTGAAAGGCATGAACAGTGCTTCTCCTGGACATATGTTGAGTGTTCTACTCGCAGGCATGCATTTGGTGAATGGGAAAATTTCAGCATGATTTGTTTCGCATGTCATTTTTGCCTGTAACCTGTTGCCTGGCTGTTCTTTAATATTTGGATGTGGGAGATTTCTGGCAGGTGTCACACACCTACGCAGCTGCTTGTACTCAGGAAACACAGTCAACACTGCTGCGGCTTCAAGCCTCGGTTTCCTCACCTGTACTAGACAGCCCTCCACTCCTCCACAGAGCCAACATTTGTTCTTAGACTATAAACTGTCCTTCAGCACCCCTGCATGAAATGTCTTAGTCAACATCATGCCTCTATCTCTTCTTCCCACCCTACCATCACAATTTCCCTCTACTTAAGGATATCCTTGTAAAACTACTTTGCTCTATATTTACCCCAAAGTTGAATGAGCTACCTCACTTTCATATTATCTCATATTATTGGAGTTTGTTTGGAATCAGCATAAGTTATTAGCTTCATGCTAAAAGGGATTTCAAAAGATTTCATGATATGGATAAACTTGTGATTAAATTAATGCAAATTGTACTGCACAGTGATATGCATTGTTTTAGGTCAAATGCCAATACTTCACTTACTATGTCTACAGCTAAATACATTTTGTGTATGTGTGTGGGTTTTTTTAGGGGGTGCATGCCTGGGATCTAACCTAGGGTCTTAACACATACTAGCCAAATACTCTACTGGTGATGGTGTCCTGCTCTTAAATGCAGGATTTCTTGTCTGAAAAACCTGGAGTTTTCAAGTGTTACTTACATGAGATGGATGTGTAGGAGCCTGAATAACATGTTTAGAAAGCAGCAACTTCACAAAGTAAAGGATTATTCATTTAGCCTCACACCATAAGAGTATAAAAATTACTGAGACATTGTGGGGTTGGTTTTCACAAAAGTGAGGTGGGATAACCAATTATTAATTTATCCTTCTATGCATATCCACTTAGAAAAATACAAAACACAGACAAAGCAGAACAATATGTAGTCTGAGTCTCACCTCCTACTACACTCTAGACAGTGCCTTTTCCACAGAGCATTAACAGCTCAAAACCGAGTGTAGCGCAACCTGAACAAGATGATATTGACATTCCCAAAGACCAGCAGATATAACCAGCTCCACCAGCCTGCACTGTTGTTTTTTAGGGAAATCCTGTTATGAGCAAGTGTGAATGATCATGTCCCTTCTACACACAGAAGTGTGAAGAGAGCAGTGCTGGAGTTTGTTCTCCATGGAGCAGCAGAGGCACAGAAAGCAACCGTGAGCTGGCACTGCAGTGGGAAACTGAGGCCAATTAAAGGAGGCGCCTTTGTTAGACAACTGGCACAAAACATCATAATTCTAATCAATTACAATGTTTCCTTAGAGACTTTCTCTGAATGGAGAACTCAAATTTGAAAAGAAAAAACAAAGTTGAAGAAATAAGTTTGAAATTGCAGTTTAAAAGTATAATGAATTGTAATATGCCAGCAACACTTCGGTTCCCTGGATGATCCTCATTAGGAGTGTAAGACTGAGAGTAAACAGATGTGTGTAGGCCAATTTGGAAAAGATAAGCAAACATCTGAAATACCAGTCAAAGAAGTATTTGGCCCGTGGAGTTCTGGGACGACAGTTCCACAGCATTCTTAGCATCTCCGATTCTCCAAGTTAGGGGCTAGTTCAATACTATCAACCCAACAGTTTTTGGTCATTCAAGAGATGCAATTTAAAACAACACTAAGATTTCATTTCACTCCACAAAGAATGGCTGTCATCAAGAAATCAAATAATAACAAATACTGGAAGGACTGTGGGGAAAAAGGAACTCCTTTTTCCAGTGTTGGTGGGAGTGTAGACTGGTGCAACCACTGTGGAGATCAGTGTGGAGGTTCTTCAAAAAGCTAGGAATAGAGATCCCCTTTGATCCAACTATTCCCCTTTTGGGTATCTTCCTGGAAGATTTAAAAACAACATACCACAGTGATATATGTGCACCACTGTCTACAGGAGCACAGTTTGCAAGAGCTAAATCTTAGTAACAACCCAAATGCCTATCAACCAAAGAATAGATAGAAAAGATGTGCTCTTTTTTATACAGTGGATTATTACTCATCCATAAATAAAGATAAACTTGAGACTTTTATAGGTAAATACATGCAACTTGAGACCATACTCATAAGTGAAATAAATTAGACTCACGTGTAAACATCATATTATCCCTCTGGTGTGAGAAATTGAAAGAATAAATAATGTCTAAACTATACAATCCATATTGTGAAATGGTAAGAAATTGTTTAAAAGGAAAAAGGAAGTAGGATGGGGCAGAGGCAAAGGAAGGAAGGAACAGGGAGAAAAATACAAGTCAGCTGTTCTATTCGTGTCTCTTAGTTCATTGAAAAGAAAGGTTCAGGCTAATATTGATTGGAGAATGCGTTATGCTCATATCTTGTTATCTGCAAAACTACTTTGAGGATGACAATATGCAATGTATTAACTCTTAGTATTTTCCTATGATTATCTTATGAAATTCTGTGGTAATATTTCTCCAAAGAAAAAAAAGTAAAAAGAAATAATAATTTAAACCCAATTTTAACATGATTAATAAGGTTGTCCTTGGTACCTTTCAAGGATGCAATATATTATGTTAAAATGTTGCTTTGTATAAGGGGAAAAAATAGCAAATTTTTAAGAACTGACATGATATATGCTGACTTTCAAATAATTTAAGTGATATGCATGTTTCAAAATATGCAGAGTTTCACACAAGTGTAACAGCATGACTCCACTTGAAAAATAAAGTGCATGTTGCTTATTACAGAGACTGTAATGTAATGAAGTTAAGTAATTTTCTATTTGGAAATTCATTTCATTCAGTAAGCATGAAATATTATGAACATTTTTTAATAATCATATTTCAAGATCTTTCTTTGGAGCATATAATGAAAGAATTGTACAAAAATGAATGATAGAATTAAGAAATAAAGTGAGCTTTTGTAACTAGATAATACATTATCATTATCATGTGTAGTCACTTCCTTTTTAACACAAAATCAGAAATTCCTGTTCCCATCTCAATGTTATGTACACCCGTTAATCAACCTCTCCCCACCCTACCCCTCCTCACCTCAGACCCCAGCAACTTGCAGCCACCTCTTGACTTCCTTGAGCTCAGCTCACTGTGCATTCTACATGTAATAAGTTTATGTGGCATCTGTTTTTAATGACTGGGTTATTTCATTTAAGTAATGACTTCAAGTTTCATCCACATTGTTGGAAATAGATAATGGTAATGAATAATTCTAACACTTGTGGAGGGTTTTTTTCTGTCTTTTTGAGACAGGGTCTCTCTATGCAGTTTAGGCTGGTCTTGAGCTCACTTTGTTGCCCAAGCTGTTCTCTGACGTGCAATGATCCCCCTGCATCCGCCTCCCAAATTCTGAGATTAGAGGTATGTGCCACCATACCTGGCCAAGGAGGGTTTTTCCAGTGTTCTTACAATGACATAATAATAAATATTTAAGGAGATAGATAAGCTTACCCTGTTTTGAACATCACATTACATAAAAATCATCAAAATATCACATGCTGCTACATAAATATATAAAATGATTATGAATCAATTAAAGTTTATTAATATATAAATAAAGGAAAAGAAAATATAACTAGCAATTAGGCAATGTTTTAGGGAAAGTAAAAAAAGTAACTATATATACTGAAAAAATTAAGTAACACAGGTTGTACTTACTCAGGCCATAGGGGGTGTTTTTTGGTATGTATTGCACCTGCTATAACAATTTTATATGTTATTTAGAACTAATTATAAACTCAAAATGCAGTGAGTTACAGTTGGAATTTTGGTGCCTTCACAGAGTTTGTTGTCACTGCACAGACAAATAATTTGGAGAAGAAAACAGTTTTAAAAGGCAGCACTGGACACAGAAAGAAGGGAGAGAATAATGTGTCCCAGGGAGACAGGGGCAGAAAAAGGAAATACAATAGAGGATGAAAAAGATGCTGCTTTTTAACCAAATAATGCTCTTTTCTTGTTCTTGGAGTTGAGGATAAAATCTAGGATTTTGTCCATTATAAGGACGTGCTCTACTCTGGGCTACACCCATCTCACACCAAAATACTGCTACAAATTCTTTAGAAAGGTCATTGATGTTTTTACAAACCGTAACACTCTGGAGCTAAAGTAGAGAATACTTCTATTACCTGCAGTGGTATAAAATTAAAAATCAAACCTTATACAAAGTACATAGATAATCTTCTAGGTAGTTTACATTATGATTTATTTAGTTTTCATAATTCCTTAAAGTACAGATATTATACATTTCCCAAATTAAAGAACAGAAATAAGGCACAAAACACTCAAATTTGCTTAAGGTCACAGGTAACAATGTGTAGGGTTGAAACTATGTGTTAATGTTCCCTGTAGCTGGGCTCTTCTGCGCAGTCTATGACACAAGGTTGTCTTCTGCCTAAACTCGTTTAGTGACGGAGAGAGAGAACACATATCTTGGTGATGCTCTCCTCCCATGAAGATGCTCAATTTGCACTTATGGTGCCGACATCTCAATTTTGTCTGCTTACCTAACATTTGATATACAGGTTTTATTTTAGAGCAAATTTCCTTCTATTTTTTTCTAGACAATTTTGTTGTCAGAGCAAGTTCCATGGAAAATATAGAAGGGTCATAGAATTGACAAAAGTTAAGCAGTATTTCTTATAATCTTATTGTTATGAACAAATGATCTTCCTTAGCAATTTCTAGTAGTTGACATCAAAAATCATCTCATGCTCACATGAAATGTGATTAGAGGACTGGCCCTGATCTCATCAGTGACTACTTTGATTGCACCTGTATTAGGTGGCACATGGTAAGGGAGAAAGCGGTCAGCAGGCACATGCCTGTGGGTGCACTTCTGGCTTGGTTACTTCTTTCTCAGGTTTTCTATTTCCTGGTCCCCATGAACTGAGCAGCTCTCCTGTGCCAGGCCCATCTAAGATGAAGCTTCTCGTTAGGTCAAACTGGTTCTAGACTGCAAACACTGGAGACTGAGTCCAAATAAACATTTTCTACTCTGTGCTTTATTTGTCATCCACCAGGAATGGGGCTGTTACAACTTGGTGAACTTGTCAAGAAAACTGTATTATTTAACTTTTGAGAAAATGTGCAGATTTTTACTATAAAAATCTTTTTCCTTTTAAACACATGCTTTGTTTTAACCTCACTATGAACTAAATATAAATATTAATCTCTCTTATTTATAAATAAAAACTTTGACAGCCAGAATCACAATTTTCTTATTTATACTTAATTTTATTGGAATGTATATGTAGGAGAGAAATCTTTGACATTTCCATATATATCCCTGCCATTTACTAAAAGTTGTATCTCCACAGTGAAAATATTCATCATGGCCTGGGAAAACCAGACTTTCAGCTCTGACTTCATCCTCCTGGGAATCTTCAGTCACAGCCCCTTGCACACTTTCCTCTTCACACTGGTTCTGGCCATCTTCACAGTGGCCTGCATGGGGAACACGGCCATGGTTCTCCTCATCTACCTGAACACCCAGCTGCACACACCCATGTACTTCCTCCTCAGCCAGCTCTCCCTCATGGACCTCATGCTCATCTGCACCACTGTCCCCAAGATGGCCGTCAACTTCCTGTCTGACAGGAAGTTCATCTCTCTGGCAGGCTGTGGGACACAGATCTTCTTCTATGTGTCCCTGCTTGGAGCTGAGTGTTTCCTGCTGGCTTCAATGGCCTATGACCGCTATGCTGCCATTTGCCAGCCTTTAAGGTACCCCATCCTCATGAGCCAGAAAATCTGTGCCCTCATGGCAGCCTCCTCCTGGATTCTTGGCTCAATAGATGGTATAATTGAAGTTGCAGTTGTTCTGACCTTCTCCTATTGTGGGTCCAGGGAAATACCCCACTTTTTCTGTGATGTTCCTGCCTTGCTCACTCTCTCTTGCATGGACACCAAGACATTTGAAAAGATGATATTTTTCTGCTGTGTGATTATGCTTGTCTTCCCTGTAGCAATCATCATTGCTTCCTACACTCGTGTGATCCTGGCTGTCCTCCGCATGGAATCTGGGGAGAGTCGCCACAAAGCTTTTGCCACCTGCTCCTCCCACCTCATGGTGGTGGGCATGTACTACGGAGCAGCCATGTTCATCTACATGAGGCCCACGTCCGAGCGGTCCCCCACCAGGGACAAGATGGTGTCTGCCTTCTACACCATCCTCACGCCCATGCTGAATCCCCTGATCTACAGCCTGCGCAACAGAGAAGTCAGCAGGGCCTTCCTGAAGGTGTTAGGGAGGGGCAAAGCTGCACCGTGAGATGGAACTATCATCTTCAGCCTTTACTTTGTAATACACTTTGTGATTCAATTTATATATGTAACCAGTTAACTCTGGCATTTAGTATTATGGTATCTTCTGTAGTTTATAAGGACCATACATAATTAAGCAACTTAAAAAATTCAGTTGTACCTGTTCAGTTGTTGTGACTCATTCATTGTCTTATTATAAGTAAATGTTCACTTGAATAGAAAATACATGTCATTTTTTAATACTATGAAGGTATTTCCACCATATTACCTTATTGTTTGATTGCATAGATAAAACATGTTGATTTTTACCATATATTAGTTTTAAGATTGATAAAGAATTATTTAAGTTGAGTCCAATATAACTTATTTTGTTAAAGTTAGCAACCTCTTAATTATTGATCCATAGATACACTTGTAAGTCATTATGTAGATGAGTATAACTTCACATGGAGAAAATAGAAGCACGCATTTTAGGCTGACGTGTAGTTTGGATGTTTTGTAATAAACAGTGTCCCTCGGGGCACTGAATAATTGAGAATCTCTCATTTGTTTGTTTCTTTTTCAGGCATTAATCTTATACATAAGAGACCAAAACATTAATAAGAGTCCATTGAGTGCAAAACTGTAAACCCATAGATATTCTAATCTTATGCATGCTGAATATACTGTACCTACAATAATTGAACATTTTATAATTAATTGCTTAATTGGTGATGCGATCTGTTTTAGGTAAGTCTATGCTTTCTGAAATTTGTACATTTTCCCTAAATTTTATTTATGACATTTTTCATGGATAGTTTTCTTATGGTATAGACAAGAGATTAAATGAAGTTAAGATGTTACTTATGTTTTTATGAGGAAAACTGCTATATTCTAATTTGAATATATACTGTCCCATTAAAACTCCTGCTATTACATTAGTTTTGTTTTTCTGCATAACAACTACCACAAGTTTGGCCCTCTAATTATGTTTGTGTTGTCACCATTTGAATAAGTCAATGCCCTGACCTGGTTGAGCTTCGTTCTCCATGCAGGGTCTCAGAGTTTGATATCCAGGTCTTTGCTGGGCCTGCTGTTCCATTTGAAGCTCCGTGTTGTCTTCTATCTGCCAGTGGGTGGTGTGGAAATAACTTCTTTACAGCTGAATGGATGTCCTATCTTGTCTCTTCAAAGATAGAAGGAGAGTTTCTCTGAACTCCAGGAATTCCTCAGTTCTCCTTAAGCCCCAACTGCTGGTTAAATCCAGTCACACCAGGGAATATCTCCCTTTGGCTGGCTTAATGTCAACAAGTGTGAATGTCAACTTCTTCTGAAAAGTCACTACAACCTCGGCAAAATCTGAACCCTGCTCATGGAAGTAGATCATGGGGAACAGCTTAACGTTCTTCCTTTCAGGTATATCAGATGTTTGCAGATCACACCCATGAAACCCTCAAATGAAGAGTACCACACATGTTGCTAGGGAGCCTCTCGTACAGTATCTATGATATCCCAATGACTGGATTACCTCAACTACAAATGTATTAAAATCTTGAACACTTCTTTTTAATGTGCAGCACATAACTTGAAGGTTCATTGTATTCCTCTAATTGGTCTATGATTCTTGTATTTATTATAAAAGCGGCATCCAGCACAGTGAGCAAGGGAGCTCACAACAATGTGGGATCTCTCATCCTCTCCATTTCTCAGTTCTAGAAGACTGTGAGACAAGTGCCTCCCCTCTGTGATACTCTGCAGCAGCGAACAGAGTGAAAACCGATGTCTGAGTGCAGTGAAGTGTTGCTCACGGTACTTTCCTAACTTTAGGAAATGCCCGTCTACCCTTGAACCAAATTTCACTCATTTAATTGCCTCAAAATAGTTTGCATAAATTCACTTTAATTATGGGTAAAGAGATGTCTTTGCTTTTGGATTAAAAAGTTAAATATAGTGATAAATTGACAAATATAACAGTAAATGTCTTGTTACTCTATCAAAAGTATTACTACTTAGGAAATAGCGAAAGCTTGTACACCTCAAATTGTGGTTAGTAAATGATTGATTAATAATAATAAATATGATGATATTTTCATATACACAGAATAAATGAAGGTTATAAGCAATATAGCCTAAACTTTTCAAATGGCATTTAAAATGTAAAATTATCAGAAAAGCCACAGGTCTTACATAGATGTTTAGAATTAAAAATATATTGTGTATCTACACATAAAATGATTGTCTCTAATACTCATGCAATTAACACTGAGAGGAATGTTGCAATCATAACAGTTTTGAACATTTAAAATGATGTGTGGAAACCTTTTCAGGTTTGTTTAGGCCTAATATAAAAGGGAAGATATCCCTCAAAGAAGGAGCAATGTAAAATGAAATAAAATATGTACGTAGCATAAATTTAAAATTAAAGGTTGTTTTACTAAAAGTATTTTGAAAATGTACAAATTTAATGAAGGAAAAACAAAACCCAAGTCAAGAAATAATTTTATGAACTACACTGCATATTTAACAGGCATAAGCATGTATAAAGTTGTAATAGAGTAGCCCAAGGAATTAAATGTCAGAATGCTTTTAAAAGTTTAAATAACAATTCACAGGCTGGAGTTGATACTGCAAGAATCAGCAATGAAGATGTACAAATAAGAAAATTCAAATCCACAGGTAAGCGAATAGGAATCAACTATGAACTAACCAGCACAGACGAATTCACAGGCTTACAAGGCACAGGGCTGGATGGTGGACCTCAGTGCCATAGGACGGGTGAAGTCACGTGTCACCCAAGCAGAAAGCACACTGGATGCTGCCACTGCGGTGAAAGTGGAGGCAGCAGGGCTAAGGATTCCTGGGCTCTTGTTGCACCAAAAGGAGCGAAGAATTAGACTGCTCACAAAGTGCACTGCTTCTTTAACTGAGCACAGCAATTCTCATGACATATAATTCCCGTGCTAGATCAGTCATCAATTTAAAGTGCAAAATTCAATATTCCCAGAGGCTTCAGTAATCAATATGATTTTACATTTTCATTACATTCCGAACAAATGATTTCCCTTTAAGAACCATCCACTATCCTGCATTTCCAGTTACACAAATACTAATCTATATTCCATCTATGCAGATCTGACTACTTTAGATATTTGTTACTGGGATCAGACAGTATCTAGTACTGTGTGCCTGGTTTCTTTTCCTTAGCATGTGTTCCCCATGTAGCTATCTTATAGGTATCAGACTTCAGTCATCACATTGCCCTACAATATTCCATTATACAGTATAAAATATATGTTTTGTTCTTTGATTCATGTATGTTGATGAATATTTTCTTTGAGACCATTTCTGTAATGAAAAATGTGATTATGAATATGTGCAGAGCTGGCTGAGGCAGGAGGATCTCCGTGAGTTAGAGGTCAGCCTGAACTCTACAGCAAGACCCTGTGTCCAAAAAACAAAAACAAAAACACAACTCTGGATACGTGTATACAATTTTTGTTTTCATGAAATTTTTGTCTGCTACCTAACAGTGTGATTAATTTACGGGGACCCTGTGTGTAGCTTTTGGAAGAACTATTCAAATATTTTAAAAATCGGATTGTTTACTTTATTTATTTTCTGTTTTTGTTGTTTGTTTGCTTTTGACAGTACTGGGGATTGAATCCAAGTCCTCACACTTGCTACACAAGTGCTCTGCCACTGAGCTACAACCTCAGTCCCTTATTCAGTATTTTGGTGAAATAAACAAATAAATAATAATAATAATAATAAAGACCTAAGAAAAGGTGCTCAAATGAGTACGTGCACATAAATGTTTATGGAAGGACTACTTGAAGTAGCGAAAATCCCAGTAGAAATAATCCTGTTCAGCGAATAAATGGATGAAACTGGTACCATATCCTTACGGCAGGATAATCTATCCCATTTACACGGTGAGAGGAAAAAGTACTTGAAAAGTACGGAAAAATAAACTCATTCTCATAGCTTTGAGGCTGGGAAGCTCCAGATCATTTTGCCAACCCATCCACGGCCTGGTGACCGCTGTCCTCAAATGTACTAATATGCCAGATTTCATCTCATTTCTGCGCCAGCACTCTGCAAAAATAAGGCAACATTTAGGTAGTTCAGTGCTGCTTCTCCCTCACACATGGGCGCTCCTCTAGCCCCTCTTCCGCCTCCTCCTGGGCCTGGCCAGCTGTCCTGGGTAGAGGCCGGCTCAGTCTCCCCCTGCCCAGGGTTGCCCCTCCATTCCTACTGCACACTGCCAGGGTCCTATGCCCGCCTCTGGCTTGACTTTCCCCACATGCAATGAGTTCTAATGAGAACGCAGAGCACAGAAGTGTTTCAAGACCTCCCTCGTCTGAGAATGACACCTTCCATGTATCCTCTCCTTGCTTGGAGTTGTAAGGTGGACATGTGTGGGGTCAGCATCACTCCCCCCTTGGCCACAAGTGCGTAACAACATTCAGAATTTCTACTGGGTCCCCAGGTTAGCTCACTAACAAATGCTGAATATGCCAACGGTTTTCACCACCTGCACCTTGTAAATTGTTAATTCACTATTCTATGGCAGTTTCACAAATATGTCGTGATGGGGGTGCCGTCATCAGTTTGGGAGGACAGTGGTCCTTCAACCTCAGTGCGCAAGTTTTCCAGTTCCAGAGCACTTGCTTGCCTGTCATGAATATCTCCCTCCCTTCCTTCTATTTTTTATTGTTTTTTCCTTGAGAACTCTTGTTTCTTATAATCTGATAGTCCCAAACTGAACCACTAATTTAATTATCTTTTCCACCTTCTTCTATATATTTTTGGACATGGTCTATTTTTCCATTAACAGATGAATGGACAATGGAAATACAGTATTTGCACACCATAGAGCACTACTCTGCCATTAAGAAGAATAGATTTGGGTCATGTGTGGGAAAATGGATGCACCTTGAGACCATCATATTAAGTGAAAGAAATTAGACAAACAAATTTAAATATTGCACATTTTTCATATGTGAGAAATCCAAAGGATGGATATGTAGCAAAATAAAAGACAGATAATAGGAGATAGGCTGATAGTTGTCTTGCAGACAGGAAGGGGGCCAAGAGGTGGAGGAAGAGGAAAGGGAAGGAGAAAGAGAGGAAAAAAGGAATGAAATGTGTTATGTGCCTGTGCCACCTCCTGGCAAGGAATGCTGTCACCGTGTTTTGCAAGCACACACCAATAAAGAAACGCTAAAAATTGAAAGGAAGAAACAGGGGCTTGGTGAATCTATGTAGGAAGAGCTTTTAGCGCTCAGGTCTGAGCAACTTCTTCCCTACTTGGAACCACTAGAAATAGACTAAAGCGGGAGTTGCACAGAAGATGTTTTGCCTGTAGGAGCCGCGCAGGTTGCCATGGACTAAGGTGGAAATTTATACTCCTCCCCAGGATGCCCTGCACGACCCCACGAAGGTTCTCAGAAGCCCGGCAGCCCAGTCACCAGCTTCTGTCAGAGGAGACAGCACGCCACACAGAGGACACGTGGAGACGCTGGCCCGGATGGAGGCTGCCCCAGCGTCCAGACCACTCAGACTACATTTCCAAGGCCTACCCTGACAGACTCGTTCTAGTCCAGAACCCTGCCTGTCAGCAGAGAGCAAGGGACAGTGGGGCATTTGCAAGCTGTCTCTGAAGGTCAGAAGTCAAAACAAATGAATAGGAAAGTGAAAGAATGAATGGAACAT
The DNA here is from genome assembly GCF_000276665.1 of Chinchilla lanigera. Lineage (NCBI taxonomy): Eukaryota > Metazoa > Chordata > Mammalia > Rodentia > Chinchillidae > Chinchilla > Chinchilla lanigera. The sequence goes on from NW_004955630.1 coordinate 101,282, forward strand.
GGAAAAAGCAAAATAACTCTTCCAAAGGGAGCTGCAACGTTTCTGTTCAGAGAGATAAAGAACAAACATCAAATTAAACTTATAAAAAGGCATTAGATAAAAATTGTATTCTAACAGTTAAATTATGAGAATAGGGACATGGAGTGGAATAAAAGATATGGCTTCTATAAACATGGCTATGCACGTATTAGTGTAATATGATGTTTTAACTCTTTGAGGAAGATATTTAAAATGAGAACAATTAAGTCAAATAGAATTTTAATTTTCAACCTCCTGCATGTAACTTCAGGCTTCTGATTTGAAAGTAACTTCTACCAAGCTTTAACTTCCAGCTGAGTTCCACCTAATGCCATGTTAGCTTTCTATGTATTTAGATCTAATTAATCAAACAATGGTAGCTTTTATATTTCACCTCCACAATTTAATTGTTGCTGTCTTCTCTCTCACCTTCTTGGTCCTTTGGTGCTTAGGCTTTAAATACAGTAACTCCATCAGTGAGTGATAAGCGTAATGATAATATAATTATGAAAAATTATTATTTCAGTTTTATTTAGACATTAATTATGAATAATTGATACATGCTTAAAATTAAGGATTGTCCATTTTCACAGTAGCTTCATTTAGGATTTTCTCTTTGACCTATGAATTATATTGCACATAGTTTGACATCCATCATTTTAGACATTTTCATTAAAACAATTACATATTCTTACAACTGACTTTCAGTTTAGTACCATTATTGCCATGGGGCAGTCTGTGATTTGAAATCTTTTAAACTTGTCAAGGCTATGACATGGCACAAAAAAGGTTTATCTTATCCATGCACGGTGGTGCATACCTATAATCCTAGCACTCAGGAGGCTGAGACAGTTGGACTTCTGAGTTCAAGGCCAGCCTGGGCCACATAGTGAGTTCAAGAACATTCTGAACTGTATAGTATGACTCCTGTCTCAAAATTTAAACATAAAAAGAACAGGTTTATCTGAATATATATATATTTGTTTTTGCAAGAAATATTCTATGCATGGTTATTTCCCAGCCTGCATGACAGAATCTTTCTGTAATTCTTTAAAACCAGAGATATTTTTTACTGCTTTGAGTCTTAGGCCTCGTTGTTTGCACAGGGCCTGCTGGGCGCACTGTGCCCTGGACCAATGCACAGACTTTAATAACTACAACGCCATCGCTGGGCACAGGGACCTGCGTCCCCATAGTTGCTCACACTGACTGAGTCTGTGGACTGTTCTGGGCAACAGTGTGTGTTCTTTAAAAGTAACAGGACTGATGAGGACCGGCCCATTAATTACCAGAAGCTATTTTAAATTTGGAGGGAAACCAGAGTAAAGAGTAAGAACTATTTCAGAAAAATGGCTGGTATTAAAGAGCAAAGAGAGTGTTCTCGGTGTAGGGCTGAGAGGAGAAAATGTGGACCTGAGCCCTGTGAACCCCTCCAGTGGGGCTGCTGACAACACCTCCAACTTCACTTTAGAACTGGTTCTCACAGGTGTCTTTTTACCTGTACGGAACCAAGCTCTCTTAAAAACTACTTCAGAAAATGAAGTCTTCCTTCTACCTCAGTTTCCCCAAGAAAACACAACCACCCCTGGCCCAGCTCTGGGAAAGCTCCTCTGTTTAGCCTTTCCTTCCTTCAGTCCGTGAGGCGGATGGCCCATGATTCACCAGGGCTTTCATCTCACCTTTAAGAGATTTGAGGGAATGTCAAAACTCTGCTACCTGAGCTTGCGTATTTCCTTCTCACTCACTTTGACCCAAACACCATAGGAGGAAGTGATAAGTGCTGCATCTGGGATGAAGCATGGAGTTGCCGGCACTGAACACTCTGGCTCTGGCTCCTCTCAGAAAGCGCCACACACCTGGGATGAAGCACCTGGGCTGCAGACCCACCAGCAGGTGACACTGCCTTAGAGCCCTGGGTGCACCCACGCTGGACTCTATATGCAAGAAAAAGCCCTCACAGAGTGTGAAGGTACCAGTACCCTGCTGCTGTCTCCCTGCTTGTCCCTACGTGTCCTGATCGACGTTGGCTTTCACCTTTCCAGGGGCCTCTGCCTGCAGCACGGGGCCATTTGCTCTCCCCACAAGCTGCTGTCAGGGTTCCCCCCAGGACCCTGAGTGCACCACCCCTGGGTGAGACCTTGCGGGCATGGAGGACTCTGCTGAATCAGAAAGAGGATACATCTTGAAATTTCACCTGAGCACATGGTTTTGTTCGTATTTCCACAAGAACATAGGACTAGAAAAGACTCATTTAACCTCAACAGAAATTTCCAGCTAAATTTGTGCCAAATTTGTGGAAGTCTGCATAACTATATGAATCCCACTTGCAAACATTTAGCTTGGATTTAAGCAGCGTTCTTTTATTTATTTTAAAAATAAAAGGAGGAAAACATTAACAGACAACCTTTTTTAAAATAGCAAAAAAAAAAAA
>NW_004955630.1:111123-112314 GCF_000276665.1 Chinchilla lanigera
CTCATGAAGTTCTTCAATTGTCCTTTGTCATGGAAATTTTTTATTTCTCCGTTGAATTGGAGGGAAAGTTTGGCATGATACATCACTCTTGCTTGGAAGCTGTTCTCTCTCAGGACTTGTAATATTTCACTCCAAGCTCTTCTCGATTGGATGGTTTGTGCAGAGAAGTCTACCGTGATTCTGATGGGCTTCCTTTTATAGGTAATCTGTTTCTTTTCTGCAGCAGCTTTTAATATTCTGTTCTTTTGCTGGAGATCTGGGAACTTGACTAGTATATGTCTGGGTGTAGTTTTATTTTGGTTGTGGTTGGTTGGAGTTCTCTATGCCTCATTTACCTACATACCAGGTTTTGTTTCCATGCTTGGGAAATTTTCTGCTATTATTTCTGCAAATATTCTTTTTATGTCAGTTGTGCTGCCTCCTGCTCTTTCATTGACTCCTATAAGTTGTACATTATTCCTGTTTGCCTCATCTTGCAGCTGCTAAATTGACTTTTCCTGGATCCTTGTTGATTTTATGAGATCCTTTCTTTCACGGTCGCTAGCTGCCATGCTGTCTTCAAGGTCTGAGAGTCTATCTTCAGCTTCATTCAAGTGGTTTTGGCAGCTTTCAATAGCAGCTCTGTTTTCCTGGAAGTCTCTTTGAATCTGGTTCATTCATTCTCAGTCCTTTCTATATTTTTCAATTAACATTCAGTCCATTGCCTTTGTTCTTCTGTTTTCTTATATGTTTCTTCTTCAGACTTGTTCAGCAGTTCTTTCATTATTATTGTCATTTCATTTTTTGCCTGAGAGATTATTTCTGACCTCATCTCTTCTATGGTCTTATGGAGTTGTTTCTTTACTTCCAGTGCAATCATTTCAGCTATTTCAGGCATGTGTTAACCAAAATCTCCTATGTTGATATCTCCTGAACTTGTTCTGAGTGGGATGGAGTTCTGGGATTGTGCTTTAGTCCTTTGTTTTGTCATGTTTGCTACCAGATACAGAAAGCTCAGTTTCCCTCTTCAGTGGCTGCACAGCAAAGGCCTCTAGTGTCCCTAGATTTCCTGTTCATCAAATTTTCCTCTCAGTGACCCCTGAGAAGCTCTACTTAGTCTCGGGTTTTCCGTCAGTTCTTGATTTGTATCTAGTTATCCCAGGTCTCAGACATGGGCATTAGTGTCAGTTGATGGCAGACCATCTGATCCAG
>NW_004955630.1:112912-121953 GCF_000276665.1 Chinchilla lanigera
AGTTTCAGCTGGGAACAGTGGCGGTGGGGGTAAAGCACGGACTCAATCTGCGGGACCAGCAGCTCCTGGAGCACTTGCTCACTCAGTGCAGGGCGTGCCCAGGCAGGGGCCACCTGCGCACCCCAGTGAGAGCAGTCCCTTGGGCTTCTGAGTGAGGACCTCTAAGTAGTGTCCTGATACCACACATTCACAAGAAAAAAAAATCACACAGGGAACTAATGGAGGAACTACTTTATTTTTTATTGTCATTGTGTATGAAATTTAAAATTTGCTTTGCTTTATTGAGATTAAAGAACAGGTATGACTACTTTTCACATTGGTAATTCCATGGAGATTGAATCAAATTAGAGATCTACCCACCTTGAGGAATCTGCACCTCGCCACTTCCAGAGAGGAAGACTTCCTGAAGAGACTCAGTCTGGTGCTTCTTTTACTGCAAGGGCCAAATACATCAAAATTACAGCACAAAGCAGGGGTTTGTCTGAGTCTTTGTGCTTTGGGTGGGTTTGCCACAGGGAGAGATAAACTGGGATTATTTTTAGGTAAATACGTGCACTTTTAGAACATAATTTTAAGTGAAATAAATCAGACGCACATGTTTAAATATCTCATTATTTCTCTTGTGTGAGAAACCCAAAGGATAAATATGGACCAAAGTGGAAGCTAGATATTGGGAGTCAGGAAAAAAGTGTTCAAATGAGAATGGGAACAAGAAAGCAGGGAGGGAAAGAAAAAAATAGGATAAAAGAAAAAATGGAAACAAAGTCTTGCAAATGGAAAGGGGAAGAATTGAGAAGAATTAAATATTTTATGTACAGGTACAAAATTCCTATGATGAATGTGATTCTTATGAATAGTAAATATACCAATAGAAGCTAGTTTTAAAAACAAAGAGATTAAAACCTTAGTTTGACCTCCCAAAACAATAACGAGTTTATAGGTATTTATTCTGTGCCTGTCATATACCAATCACTGTGCAAAGATGCAGAAATATGAACAAGGAAGAAATTTTCTACTTGCATGCAGCAATAAATTTATAATAAAAGGACACAATAAATAAATAAATAATGAAGAGAAAACTTTTGCAGACAACAAGTTTTGTAAATGAATGAGAATATCAGGTTATTATCATCAAGGATAGCAGTGTAGAAGAAAGGCACGGAGACTGACCATTCACTGCCAGGGAAACAGACTGAACAACAGCTCTCCTGAGGAACGTGACAGCCCCAAAGCGTCCAGCATGGTGGAACAGCAGCTAGACACCCATGAGTTGGAGGTGGTCAGATCATTCAGATGAACTCAGGAAGCCTCTTCAAGGTCCCCTGGTCATGTCCATAAGTTGGTATTTATTCTTGCTCTGCAGAAATTTTAATTTTAAAAAATGTCCATTCTTCTCTGTGTGACATTATCTCAACTAAGTTTCTCAGTGTCCATGGTTCTACTTATTTATCTTTGCCTGACTCAGACTGCACTATTGCACACAACTGGTACTTGAACAAGAACTTTTCAGCTGTCCATCTGGATTTACTATTTGAAATGCTATCACAGATTCGGTTTTCTCATGTAGAAGAATAAAATAAATTCACATCAAGGTTATCATGGATTTATTTGTTTAAAATGTACTGAATTGTTATTATGGTTTTGATCTGAAAGGTCTCCAAATGTCTCATGGCTGTAGCTGGGGCATAGCAGATCACTGGCATCATGACTTGAAAGGGTTCACTCTCATTCACAAAACTGGCTCCTGCCTTTCCCATCCCTGCATCATGGCTTGCATGGATTGAGTGCCTTTTTCCTGCCTGTGGAACCGCCATCAAGTTCTTGCCTTGGAGTCAACTACTGTGGCCTGAAATCAGGAGTCAAATAAATCTCAGTTCTTTGGATGTGTGACTGTTGGGTATTTTCTCCCAGTGATAAGAAAGTGGGCAAGGCAGATATTCGTACCAGAGAAGAGGGGTCATGCTCTCATTGTATCTGACCATGTGGTACAGAAACTCATAGTCATGGTTTTCAGGAGTTTGGGAAATTTGGGAGATTCCTGCTAGACCTAGAATGTCATAAGCTGAGTTTGATGGGAGATGCTCGTCAGAGATCTGAAGACCACAATACTGGTAGAAAAGTGCACAGTTAAGGCCAGGCTCAGGAAGTTCAGTTGGGAATACAGACTCCATTGGCAATTGGACTCCAGGCCACATGTGTTGTGCTCTGGCAGAAAATTTGTCTACACTTTGCTCATGTCTGAAGACTTGGTTGGAGACTGAGAATAATGTGCAGTAGACTAATTAATCTGACACAGAAAATCTCAAGGTGGACCAGGTTTCAGTCTGTGGCATGGGTACTGCTGGCTGCTTTTAGCCAGATTTCTGGTGTAAATGAGGAGAAGATGGTACAACTGAATTATCTGACCTTGGCATCTGCAGTATAGTGCTGGTTTTACAGGCATCCAAATGCAAGAATTCTGTGGTCATGAAGGTGTCCACCCAGAATTCAAAAGAAGGCCTGGGAGAACATTTAGTGTGCACCTTAGAGTGCATGGATGAAGCTATGAGAGTGAAAGCAAAAGTAGAGTAAGGAGTCCAGGACATTGGAGACAGCAGGAATCAGTAAAACCTGAAGAAAGCCATGGGTGTTAACTCAAGCACCCAAGAAGCCTTGTAGGATACAACTGGCAATAACATGAAGCCAGGGCTGCCCAAGTCCTTTGGAGCTCACATCTCACTACCACCAGCCCCAGGTGCTGGAATAGAACTTCAGGATTTAATGTTTTCCTTTCTGAGATTTGATTTTGCTTTGGACTGATTATTTTCTGTTCCTTCCTTTTGGAATTGGAAAGTTTACCATGAACAGAATATGTCACCAGTGTTTAACTATTTTTTTGTTACAGAGATTCATAGCTAAGTGCTTCCTTTGAGTAACAGAGGAGACTTTGGAATTGGACTTTCCAACAATAGTGAAACGATTAACACTTTTCCAACTCTTAGAGATGGACTAAATGCATTGTTTATAATGAGATGAATGTAAGGATTTTGAGGGTCTGGGGCAGGATGTCATGTTTTCTTTGTGTATAATTTCAAGTCTATGTACATACACATGAAAATTGTAGCACAGTTAACCCCTCATACTCGTTATTAACCCCTCACTCATTATTAATATTGCTTCCTCTTTTTCTCCATCACTTAGCCCTCCCTCTCTCTGTTTTCCTTATTTGTTGAAAACTTTGTGACCATTTCCTCTAAATATTCCATCATGTATTTCCTAATATGAATATTCTCCTATAGGTAAAAAGTAGTTATCAGCTTTAGAAAATGTAGCATCAACGCAACACAATTGTGTAAGGGATCTGAATGGTCAAAGAGGGCACAGATGGAGAACATTCAAAAACACTGAAATAATTCTTCAATAAGAGACAAGTATGGGATGAGATCTCATCATGTGAGAGTCTGAGGAACAGTCCCATAAGATCCTGAATGTCTGGTATGCAGAGAGAAGGAAAAGAACCCACGAGAACTCACAGTGCCTGTCTCAAAAGGCAGGTCTCCTGCTGCACATTTTCTTCAGAGCTTCTGTGACGTCCTTGTTCCTAAGACTATAGATCAAAGGATTCAATACAGGAGTGAGTATTGTGTAAAACACAGACACCACCATGTCCTTCTCGGGGGTGTGGTAGGAGCTGGGGAGCATGTAGGTGTAGACAGCGACACCGTAGAAGAGAAGGACCACAGTCATGTGGGAGGAGCAGGTGGCCAGCGCCTTCTTCCGGCCCTCTGCCGAGTTCATCCTGAGAACAGTGAGAAGGATGAAGGTGTAGGAGCTTGAGATGACTGTCACAGGGATGAGGAGCATGAGGACACAGCACAGGTACATGAGCATCTCATAGAGCAAGGTATCTGAGCAGGACAGCTTCGTCACAGCAGGGACTTCACAGAAGAAGTGATGGATCTCCCGGGATCCACAGAAGGGGAAGGTCATGGTCACAGGAGTCAGCATGAAGCCATCCACCGACCCCAGGAACCAGCAGCCAGATACAAAGAGGAGACATACTCTGTGGTTCATCAGGATGGGGTAGCGCAGGGGATGGCAGATGGCCATGTAGCGGTCGTAGGACATGGATGCCAGAAGAAAAAACTCTGAACCAACCAGTGTCAAGTAGAGGAACATCTGCAGCCCACACTCAGGGGCTGAGATCTTGTTCTCACCCAGGACCTGGTCCATGAGCATCTTGGGCACCGTGGTGGAAATGTACATCATGTCCATGAGAGACAACTGGCTGATGAAAAAGTACATGGGGGTGTGGAGGCGGGTGTCAGAGCGAATAAGAAGGGTCAGGAGTGCATTTCCAGACAAGGCCATCAGGAAAATCACAAGGATGACCAGGCAAAGCAGAGCAGGGTGTTTGGATTGACGGAAGAGTCCCACCAGGATGAAGTCTACCTGTCCATTGTGGCTGAACCTTGAGGTGGTGTTATCCATAGGGTTTCACTTAGACAATGAAGAAAAGCTTGGGGTTAATGTGGTGTGCCCCCTCAAAAGACTGCTTAGTGAGCATACTATAGGCATAGGCATGAACCTGATTGCTCTAGCTAGAGGAAGCCCCATAGGCGTGTGGATCATGCGGATAAACATATATTATGTGAGTCTCAACAGATTAGAAAATGAAAAGAAGCTAATAGCTCACAGCTGTTGGTCAAATTAACTAGTGATTGATAGTGCAGTTCCACACTTAAAGGTCAGGGACTTCATGACGATACTGGGGTGTATCAACAGGTTCAGAGTTTGCACAAGATCACTGCGCCTGCTAACATAAGCAACAGGGGCTGCAAATAAGAGAAGTCAGATTCCTGATTCCTTCAATGTTCAGTATTAAAGTATGAAATAAATTCAATCTGTATGTTTTTAAGATCTAATTAGGTATTAAAATGGACAGATGTATATTCCACATACGATATTTAAAATAACTGAAATATAATTGCTTGAAATTCACTAAACACATGAAATCACTCTGCTCATTGGATCAGGCCATTCTGGGAGAAGCTGCGCTGTGTGAAGTGATGCTCACATTCCCACATGCAGGGTGGAATCCTCACCCAGGAGTGGAGCCTGGAGACCAGAAGGGCACGGATGAAGGTCTTCTAGGAGGCCAGTTGTCAGCCACAGCTCAAGCAGACTCCAACCTTCCAGCTTCTGTCCACTCTGCCTTAAAAAGGAAGAGAATAATATTTGACTTGAGGATCAGATGAGGCAAAGTGAGGAACACTCTTAGCAGAGAGCTAGACACAATGAATAAACGTGTGTGCTTTTGGTTCACATCTGCTCTAGACAGTCTGCAGAGGCGACCTAAGGAGGGCTCACTGCTGCTGTTCTATGAGATGCTCTGTTCTGTTTCCCCATCTCTCCGCCCTCCCTACGTTCAGTACCTTGGTGCTCAGAGCACTGAGGGAAAGACCTGCAAATAAAGAAATTGAGCATAGCACTCCTCTGAAAAAACAAATTCACATGTGATATTTTTTCTGTTTTAGACCTTTGCTTATTTTATATAAATTTATTTTCAGAAACATATTTATATGAGCCTGTGTGTATATACATATGTATATGTGTAACCCCATTAAATATAGTTTCCTGCAGAATCCTTTGTCCGGTAGACAGATTTTCCTTCAAGCTCATCTCCATGAAGCTCTTACCGTTTGTGTTAAATCTGAGAATGAAAGTAGTAGAATTTAGGGGGTCACTGGTGTTTACCAGACAAGACTTCAGTTGGTTTTGCAATCACTCTTGGTATTACTGATTGCTGTAGGACATTTTTCTTGGAAAATGTGGCACAGAGAAGACAACAGAGCACCGCTGAACTATCAGCGTCAGGACCTCCTCCAGCTCAGAGCTCACCACCGGAGTCCAGCATGGGCAATAGAAACACACCAAGAACACTTTCCCCTTGGCTGCAGGTGGGGATATCTCGTAATCTATTTGGGGAAATATTACAGAAATGAGACTTAAAATAGAATTTTAAATGGCTAAAAATAAATTAGGAAACCAATAGACATAAAATACATCTTGCTTTTCTGCAAAGAATCCATAAAGACTTCTTCTCTGTGCTTTTTCTTGAAGACACTAAACATCTCCAAGTTTCTCAAATGTGAAATATTAAATGTCAAAAAGCCTTACCAACAGGAGGGCACAAATATATCCTCTTTCTGAAAAGACTTAGCAGTGTTTAACATTTGTGACTTCTTCAAAAAAATTACAGTTTTCAAATACATTTTATGACCTTGTAACAATTCCAAAATTGACTCAAATATTTACCTCACTAATGGTACTTTTTTCTCAGCTGATGAAGCAGTAGATGATACACTGATGATATAAGGATTTAGAAAACCTGAGACAGATTGCAGAAGGTGGATAAGAGGAGACAGATGCACAGACAGACACACAATACAACTTCCTTTCTATCAAATCCTATGTCCACTGGCAGATGGAGACTGAGCTCTGCGGAAATTTTAAAACTTCCCAACAAACTACAAAGCACACCTGCTGATCTAATCTGTATTTGCTCAGAGTGACCTGAGTACTGGAGTAGCGAGCAGCATGTGAGTGCCCCAGTGCCAGTGGCTGAGTTAACAGAGGGGGCGCACGAGGCAGGCGAGGGCAGGAGGGGTGTTGGGAGCATCTCTGCTGCTCCTTGTTCAAGGGAAGTCACGCTCATCACCCACACACAACACCACTCTGGACACCAGATTGACCAAGGGACACTGTCTCTGTCACACATGGGGACTGAACTTCCTGATCACTCTTCTGTTCTGCCCACCTCCTTGCAGTTCAAGCACACAGTGTAGTGCATGTTGCACCTGGGAGATCATTACCGGTGCTGTGAGCTGACGCTGAGCACTGTTTGACTTTGAGATCATCCGGGAAGGGTTCTCAGCTTTCCCACATTTCTTCTTCCTCAAGAGCCTGTCAGTGACTGATTTATCTTATTTTCCCTCACAGATTTCAAATTCAAGTTCTCAGGGTATTTTTCCATGTCATTGCAAAACTAAAGGGAGGGAAGGTTCATGTGGGACACTCAGCGTGTCACTTCCCCACTCCCTTGGAAACACCGTCCTTCCGCTGTAGGTCACAATCTGTGTCCAGACTGAGCACTGTCAGCTTCACCAGAGAAAGACAAATATAACTGAGATCAGTGTTTCTTGCTTTTCTATAACCCTCCAACATCATCCCCTCTTGAAGTATAACCGTCACTTCTCTCTGTAGAATTTCAGTCTCGGAAAGCAAATACATCAGATGGACTACCAAACATAAGGAAGAAACATGTACTGATTTGTTCACAAATAACTGGAAACCAAGTGCTTATTTCTTACTGTTTTACAATAAATAAATACTATATGAAAGTTTTGAGAAGAAAGCACATTTTCTTTTAAATAAATGATAGAGAAAAACTAGGAAATATTGTCAAGAACCAATACAAAGTTTCAGCAGCAGATTGACGAGTCAGGAGCAGCAACACAACTACCTTCTGTTCCCTCAGTGTCTCTGCCTCCCTGAGAGGGTCCTGCAGCCCCAGCCAGGCCGGCTGGTGGGTGTGGACATTTAAGTGCGCACAGAAAGCTGATGTCACCCTGAGCTTCATTACGGGCTTGGATAAAAGTTTATGTGAAATTCTCTGTGGACTTTACAGAGGAAATCAACAGAGAGAACTCTAGAGGAGAATAGGAATCTGCCCTACGGCTGTGGTTTTCTTCTCATGTGCTTTTTAAAATTTTTCTTGTAAAATTCACAGTCTTGAAGGTTTTATACTGTTATCTGCTTTTTCTTTGTAAGAGAGAATCTGTTATGCGTATTTCATGTACTCTGAGTGACTAATTTGAAGATATTAACACACACTGCATTCCCTATTGTTATTCTCTTATCATTTTATTATGAAATTTTGGGTTTTTTTATAGAATAAAAAAATCTCAAATATCTCCATTGTCGATAATATCTTATCTATAAAATATATCAGCTAACCATTGTAGCCCTTTAGCCTTTTTTATTTTCTAAAGTCATATCCAGTTATAGTATACAATATACGGTTTGAAGAAAACATATATGTATGATATACATACATATTATGTAATTTTTAGATATTTTTATGTTTCAAATACACAATCACAATCTGAAATAAATTCAATAGCCACATCAAAGACATAACCACTGCTCAGCACTGTGGTTAGACTTATGTTGATGTCAAATTCCTCACACTTCCCTCTCCCCCACTCTGCATTACTAATTGTACTTTGGTGTTGAATTTGATTGTAATGTATTTGCTTTTTACTTTAACTATTAACGTGCAAATTACAGGAAACTTTAAAACCAAAAACTGGTTCAATGAGAGTTTTAAAATCAAGCATAATATAAGTGCCAGGTGAAATCGCACTTTGAAAGTTGTTTTGCTGGAACTTGAAGACAGGAGCCCTGAGGCAGCTGGCCCTCACGAGCTGCTCCAGAAATCAGGTCCAGGAATCTGGGACAGGGCTCTGGGAGGAGAAGCCAAACCAATGGGATACAGTAGACTGAGGCTTGAGTGAGTCAGAAACAAATGAAACCCCGAAATCCAGGTATTTATAAAGACCTGAAGGCCCCAAAGGCAGCACTGTGCAAGGAAGTTTCCCCCCAAATGCCAGGAAGAGCAGAACCACACCGCACACTTGTGAGTCAGACTTTGCTACTGGACAGAGAAGCAGCCCGATTGGAAAAATTATCTGAGCCCCTAAGTGAGCATCCCAGTGTTTTCATCTGGGCTTAGTGCCTGCTCAGGGAGCCGGGCTACACACCTTGGGCTGCCTCAGCAGAACTAGCAGGATGTGGAATTCAGCAGGGCTGCAGGGGGGCGCCTGACCCCCCTCCCTCTGCTTCTGCACAGGGCATGAGACAGCAGAAAAGCCCCATTCTTTTGCATCTCCATGTTGCAGCAGCCACTCCTCTCCTAGGAGGCAGTGTCACCTGTCCTAATAGCAAGCTTGGGCCCGGGAAAATGCTGTCACAGAGGAAAGCTAAATTAATGGGGCGGA
>NW_004955630.1:122443-138821 GCF_000276665.1 Chinchilla lanigera
GAGACGCGGGCACAGTGAACTGGCAGAGGGAAGAAACTGAAAGAAAGGAAGCAGGAAGTAGAAAGCAATGGGGGCCAGAAATTGTGCCCACTGAGAGGTCAGCTGTGGGGAGATTTGTGGAGGGAGGATCCGACTGGGAGCACAGCTAGGAGCCCAGCGGGGGCCGGGTGTGCGCTCACTGCAGCACACCCCAGGCAGAGCCCGCAGACCTGAGCACCTTTGCCCTGCCCTGGCGGTCAGAGTGAACACACAGCCTGGATGTATCGCAGACTCCCCCACTGAGGTTTGCAGACAGGCCAGGTGTTTTTGGTGTCCTCGTATGCTGAGACTGAGTTTGTGATCATGGACAAGTTCCCACTGTGAACCTGCCAGAGGATTTGTCTATAGCCACAGAGAGCCAGAGCTCGCTGTCCATCCAGGCCCACCCTTTTCCTCCTACTGAGACATAGGAGGAGGCAGTGAAATCTGAGAAAAAGAGATTCTCATGTTGCTTCTTTACTTATGCAGCACCCAACAATAGAACGCTGAGGAAATGATTGTCTGTGGTACAAGTACACACCCCAAGGAGAAATATTTGAAATACTTAAATTTTGGTCTGAAAGTGACTGCTTATAAACTAGTAGCCAAAGAAATTGTGCTTGTTGAGATTAGTGCAGTTAAAAAGTAACTAAATCTTTGAACAGCAGCAAAATAATGCCTTGTGTATATATCAGGAACCAGCAAGACCACCTCCTTTACAAGTTCAAGTGTGCAAGAGTGTAAACATTTTATTTGGGGAAAGATGCCCTGCGTCTCCTGCTGGAGAAGGGATACCCAAGGATCAGTTCCCTCAGATTTGTTTTACCGTATTCAGCCACAAGGTCCTGGCTAGCAGTTGAGGTGGTATCAGGGTTCAGTGTCATTCTCATGATGCTGGTTATTCAGGCAGGCAAAATGCGCATTGTGCAGTCATGGAAACGTCCACCCGGATGTCAGAGAAAGAGCTGTGGAGCCCGGCAAGGTGCGCCTAAGAGATGAATGTGTGAAGCTGTGGGAATGGAGCTAAAGGTGCAGTGGTGACAAAGGTAAAATAGAGGTGCCAGTAACATAGAGAACTCACATCTTACCACTTTGTGCCCCAGATTCTAGACATGGAGGTACAGGACTTGATGTTTACCCTACTGAAGTATGGTCTTGCTTCAGCTTGATGATATTCTATCCTCAGATTTCTTCCTTTTGGTATGCAAATGTTTAGATGATGCCATTGTGTTTTGGCAATGTGTAGATTGTCACTGCAGTTCAAAGGTAAGCATGCCTTGAATCTCAAAGATAACCCTGACTTGCACTTTAGAAGATTCGTGAAACTTTTGAGGTTTTCTAAAGAGGAATTAATGCAACTTTGGTTGTATGGAGGATAGTTCTGCATTATGTGGAAAGATAAAATTGCTATAGTCCTTATGTGTGATTAAATACGGTCTAAGGAGATGCGTTTGGGTGTTATGTTGAGAAGAGGTGGGATGTGATTGTGAGTAGTAATTGTCCACTTGTGTGACTCATAGGGTTTATAAATCCTCAGGGATTTGTGAAGCACACTTCCAGCTGTGTGTGTCTATGTGGATCATAGAAGCATGATCTTGGGTCCAGTTCAAGGTCTGTTCATCTCTCGTGCTGTTCTCCTGCTCTGTATCTTTGTTCTGATGGGCCTCCCATCATGAGATTTTTACCTGGAGCTAGCCAGTCATGGCCTTCAATCTTTAGAATGAGCCAAATCAACTTCTCCTCTTTTATTATGGGGTGTCCATTAATTTGTCCCAGTAACGGTAAAGATAACCAAATCACTGGTCATATGATTTGGAGTCATAAATGCTACTATTACAGAGTGTCTATTTCATTTGGGGAATTTTTTACTTTAATTTCAGTGAACATTTTTCCTACATCATTAATCTGTGCATATTTGGGGTTGTAAATCCTCCAATTACTTGAATATCTCTTTTATGAAGAGACAAAAATGTTAAAAAGAATGTGAATAATAAAGGTCATACTCAATAAGTTTCAGACAGGAACAAAAACTGTAGGCAATGACACTACAGATCATGTGTATTACACTTTATCCCCTCAAAAAAGAATCTGCAACTGTTCATTGCTCATGTCCTAATACTTTGTGGGAGACTAAGCATTTAAGATAAATTTGGTTTTACTGAAGAAACTTCCCCTAATCCCAGAGTCCAGACTGTGACATGATCCCTCTGGATACTTTCAGCCATGTTCAAAGCAAATATCAGGAGCAGAAAATGAACAGTAATATTTGAAAAGCTCAGATTTTGGCCTGAAGGGAGCCATGTGTGAGTTGAGGCCAAAGGAAGTGTGGTTGTTGAAAAGAACATTGTCAATAAAAGAAAAGATGCACTTTGCACAAGAACTAGGAGTAAGAGAACTTGAGGATGGCTCAGGAATCAGCAATGCCCCACCCAGCTCAGGCTGGAGTGCAAGAGTGTAAACTTTTCCTTTGAGAAGACAGGCCCTAGGTCCTGAGGAGGGCCATCCAGAGAATTGGTTTCCAGGAATTCGTTTCACTGTGCTCAGCCATCCAGTCACTCACAGGCTATGGCCTGGTTGTTGTTTTCACTTAGAGATCTGTAAGCGATGCTGGTTTTGCAAATATGCAGCATCCAAGAGCTGTATAATCAGTAAGTCTTCTGCTCAGGTTTCAGAGGAAATACTGAGAGTGCAAGCAAGGTTCACCTAAGAGGTCAGTGCATGAAGGTGAAGAAATGAAAGCAAAGGTACAATGGGGACCCCAGGCACTTGAGGGTCCCAGGATCATGGAACCTCTCCAGAGCAAGACTGCAGGCTGTGAATGGAGCCGCTGTGTGTAGCTGCCGTATGGGTTGTGACACTATGGTGGGGACACTTAAGCCCTCTGGAACTATCACCTCACCACCATGTGCCCTGAGTGCTGAACACGGAAGGCAAGACTTCGTGTTTGTCCTACTGAGCTTCAGTTTTGCTTCAGTGAGATTATTTTCTATCCCCCACTACTCCCTTTTGGACTAGGACTGTTCACCATGTGCCATCTTACCTTGGATATGTAACATTTCTAATTTTGCAGAGCTCATGGCTAAGAGTACCTTGATTCCCAGAGAGAATTGGACTTGGACTTTTGATCAATGCTGAAATTGTTCAGACTTGGCAAAGGCATTAGTGTGTTTCTAGTGGTGTACAACTGTGTAATGCTAAGTGAAATTTCAAACTTGGGATTGTATTTGTTTGGATATTAAGTACAGTTTAAGGGGATGTGTCTCCTAGTTAAGTTGACAAGAAGTGGATGAAGATGATTACTCATGGTTTATCAGCTTGTTTGGATAAAGAAATACCTAGTACATTAGTAAAGCACACCTCTGCATGTGTTCAGGTTGGCCATGGTGATGTGAGCTTATGTATTTTATGTGGTCACTGGCCCCTCCCTCTCTCATAATTTGCCTGTTCTTCTTCCCAGCCACATGCACTAAGCATCTGCCCTTCACCATGCACTTTTCACCTTGGAACCAGTCAACCATGAACTGACCACCCTGGAACTATGAAGCAAGTAAACTCTCCTCTTTAGGTTAGTGGTGTTGGGGTAACAAGGGTGAAAACAACAATGTATTGTGTGCATGATGGAGTAAATAGATCTCATTGCCCTGTATTAGTAAATGTCATGTTGGTGGGGGTGTAACGCAGTGATAAAGCATTGTGAGGTTCTGCATTTGATCACTAACAATGAAAAAGAAAAGTTATGCATTGCCTTCTCAATGCAACCATGTGCTGAATGTACACCAGGTAGCAGGCAGTTTACAAAAGCAAACAAGTAAACAGAAGCAACTGTGTACTAATGAGTCTTGTACCTAAGTTTGGAAAAATTTTTGTCTGTGAGCTCTGGAAAAGTTTTGATCATTGTACCTTGTTGTGGTGATCTCGTCCTGATGTCCTTGTCCAGAACTGTCCTCCGTTTGTTAGCCTCATGAGGGCTGGGGCGAGTGTATTCTGACTCTCAAGACTTCAGCATGCAGATGGTTTGTTCTGACGCCTTCTGCATCTAGTTTCCTGTGAGTTCTGAGAACACGCCCTGGATGGATCTTAGAGGGTGGACCGGAGAAAGAAATGGGGTCATTTTCTTTTTCCTGGATGTGGCCTCAGGTCCTTGCTGCAGTGTGGGCAAAGGGGACTCTTTGGGGCTCAGGCTGCACCGAGTGCCCTGAAGGCAGTTTCCTCAGCACTGGTGGCATGCTGGCCTCCGTGCTGCTGTGGAGGCACCAGCAGACTCCTGCTGCAGAATCTGTCAGTGCGGCCATGAGGGGGCTTGTACAGATGAAGCCAAGGCCGCTCCTAGTCCTCAGGTGGCCAAGCACTCCTCTTGAGCTGACCTCTCTGCTTCAGCAGCTGTCCCCACGGTTCATTCTGCCTGAGTAACCACTTCTTGCATTAAAACCCCCTCAGCTTGAAGGACACAGTGGGGCAGTGTCACTAGACACTGATTTGTGTGGTTAAAAGCTATCAAATCAATAATCCCAAAAATGTCATTCTTAGGTATGCTAAGTTCAAGTTTTCAATAGTAAATCAGGTTAAAATAAGAATGCTTACACAAAGATCAGTCTCTGGTTAGTGGTTTTTCCACAACAGCAATTATCATAGCATATAGCTATTCAGATTTCTTCACACACAGTGATTTATTGATTTTTGCCACCAGCTCCTTCAAATTATACTACAACAGTGTTTTCACCTGCACTACCATTGAATTTTGTTCATTTTTCCATCTTTGCCAGTTCCATAGATATCATATTCAGCTCCCCTTTCTTGATAACTAACAGATGTACTATGATTTTTCTTGTTTATACATGTAACTAGTGTTTTTGTCAAAAATTTTAAATTAAATCTGCATATTTCCATTGAAAGATTTTATTTGTAAATATAAAGGTGTTTATATATTTAAAACAGTAATCTTGTGGGCAGCATGGGCTGTAATGATTTTCCTTCAGTCTTGATCTTGATACTCTGCCTTCTCAAATTTTAAAAAATACTTTGCTGAACTTACTGACCTTACTAATTTCTTTCAGTGTTTTGAGCTTGGGAAGTCTTCATGCATTTGAAGATCATTTGAAACATCCACCTTTATTTTATTAATAAATGAGCTTGAGACATTTTGTATATTTAACTTCAGTATAGCAAGAATTTATTTGGGGAAATGTGTACAGTGGAGTGTTGACATGATTGCTCTCAGGTATTCTACCTGAAAATGTTGACTTATCTTTCCCTGCATTCATTCATTCCAAATTTTATTTGGTGGTCATTGTTATGTATCCAGTATCAGTTATGTGCTGGATTTGTGCAGTGAGGACAAAGACTAGGTTGACATAGATCTCATATTCTTAGAATAAACAAGGGGTATGCACTAAGAAGCACAGAATGTATATTTAGGTATTAATTGTGGGGAGATGCTGGCCAAAGGACTGACTGAACTGAATGTGCTAAGCAAGGGTCCTTTGGGAATAACGATTCCCGCGCTCCCGGAGGGCATGGCGAGCGTTCAGAGCAGAAACTGCAGGACAAGAGCCAGAAGAATGAAGAGTAAGTTACTATCAGAAATCTTCACTTCAGCCAATGTGGCCTGTCTGTGGCAGCAGACTGTTTAAACTAGGCTGGTTATGTCACATAACAAGACATCCCATGTCAACCCCGTCCCCTATGCAATATGTTGCAAAATGCTTTTCCTCTACATTTTTATTCTCTGGGCCTTGAGTTATAAATAAATAACAGCAGAGGTCTCCGTTGGTGGTGTTTCTCTATCCCCAAGAAGCAGTCGCTCTGAGTTCTTGGGGATTGAATTAAACCTTGTCTCTGAGTAATCTTCATCCTCTGAGCAGCCATGGCTGCTCACTGTGACAGTTACTATCTACCACGCATGGCATTCTTGTTTTTTTTGTTTTTGTTTTTTTTTTTTTGATTTTTTGGTTTTTCTCCGGTACCAGGAACCGAACTCATGACCTTGCGCTTGCCAGGCAGGCGCTTTGCACTGAGCTAAATCCCCAGCCCCTTGCATGGCATTCTTCACAGAAATAAACAAGTTATCCTAACGTGGGTATATGTGCACTAAAGACCTCAGCTGGAAAAAGCAATCCCGATGAGAACAACAAAGCTAAAGACTTCACACTCCCCGATTCCAGCCTGTTTTCAAACTATAGTAATAAGAATAGTATAACACTGTCATAAAAATAGACATCAAGGTCCGTGGAATAGAATGGAGACTCCAAAAGGCCTCCAGGTGATATGGTCGATTAATGTTTGGTGTGAATCCCAAAACATCGAAATGGGAAAGAATATAGTCTTTGCAATACGACATTGAGAAAACCGGGTGTCCACGTGCCAAAGAAGGACATTAGGTCTTATCTTACACCATATACCAAATTAATCAACACATATCAAAAACCTAGATGTAAGACCTAAGCTTTTAAAAATTCAAGAAAAATCATAGAGAAAAAGTCCCCTGGCATTGGTGTTGGAAATGGTATTTTTGCTATGACACCTGCAACAAGTACAACAATGGGTGGAACTCCCATCAATTTGCAAAGCTTCTGCATAACAAGAGTGGTGATTGAGAAAACAAAGAGGCAACAGATGCAACGGGGGAAAGATAGGCAAACTATGTAATGGGTGAGGGGTTAAAATCTAAAATGTAAAGGAACCAAAGCAACTCAACAGCAAAATGTCAAATAATCCAATTTAAAAATAAATAAAACAGAACAGATATTTTTACAAAGTAGACATAAAAATACCCTTAGGTGTAAAAAAAGACACTCAACATTATGAAACATCAGGGACATAAAAATGCAACCACAATGAGGCATTTCACACCTGTTAGGGTAGCTATTAACAAATGATGATGGATAATAAACATCATAGCCCTTGTAACTGTGGTGGACATGTAATTTGATACAGTTGTCGCTGAAAATTGTTCCATATATTATCAAAATGAAAAACGATACTACTATATGATTCAGCAACACCATTTGTTGGTACATATTCAGATGAAATGAAATCAGTGTATGTAAGAGTTATTTTCACCATGTTCATTTTAACATTATCCACAATAGACAAAATAAAGATGATCTAAGTGTCTTCCAAGGGATGATTCCATGAAGAAAATGTACTACACACACACACTCACATAAACTCATCCCACAAAATGAGGAAGCTCTGGTACTCTGAGATCACGATCGGAGAGTCTTATGTTGAGTGAATGAAAACAAACACAACACAGAAAGGCAAACTCTGACTGATCTTAGTTACATGTGGAATGTAACTAAATCACGCTCATAGACACATAGTGTCTGCCAGATGCTGTCCAGTTTACAGGTAAATGTTGTCCAAAGCATAAACTTTTAGATAGATGATGAATAATGTGTTGGAACTCACTGTGCATGGTGATGACCTTAGTTAATAGTACTGTATGGTAAATCTGAAATTTCCTGGGAGAGTAGATCTTAAGGGTGTTCAATGTCAAATGAAAATTATGTGAAGTAATGAATGTGCTAGTTAACTTCATTATGGTAATCACATTCAATATGTACATATATCAGATCCTTACAACGTAGATCATATAAACTAACTTTCTTAATATCATCTCTACTACATTAAATCTCAAAAGAAAAAGGAGACCACAATAGCAGTAAATAAATTTGGCATGTTATCCTCAGCAGAAATGAGTCACAGTAAAAAATTTATATCAGATAAAGGTATATGCAATGAGAAAGAACAAAGTAATAAATGAAATCATTTAAAGACCAATATTTTTGTTAGTTTTCCTTTTATTTTTATATTAAAAAGATGCACACAAGTTTTACAAAACATGCCAACTTCAGTTAAAAGCTACTTGCAGAGAAAATAGCCAGACTGAGGAAACTAATCTGGCATTTGTTGGAAACAACTGTATTTTAGAGGTAAACACTATGTGAAATTTATTTCAATGACTGGTAAAAATTCTTCACTAACATTAACTTCTGGAATCTAAAAATGAAGCTTTATGTCACAGTTTAAGAGGGCTTTTTGAGAATCAATTTTTTAAAGTACAAAGTTAAATGGTCAGGAAAAGTACCCCATAAGTAACTGGAACAGTAAAAAATATTCCTCTTACTGCACATATGGATGCTTCAGTTTTATCTGTATTTACAAACAAATGTGTGTTGGAAATACAGAAGGAAACTAAGTTAATACAAACTTAGAAGAAGCACAGTTAGTAGAAGAAGCACAATGAATAGAACACTTTGCAAAACAGCAATAATTACATTTAGGCTTTCACATAAGAGGAAAGATGTAAACATAGCTAACCACAAACAGCATATAAATTAGAGAATAAAATGGTCTTAAGTATTATAAAGTCCTATGTAGCCTTTATGTAAAAATAAAGCATGCAGTGAAAAAGAAGAAAAGACATTCCACACAAATGTTAACTGCAAGAATGTGGATTCATCAGACAAATTTACAAAAACATATTCATAAAGAAAAAAAAGGCAAAAAAAAAAAAGAAAAAAAAGGCATTCAAAATAATAAAAACGTTCAATTTTAATTTTGCATATGCTTACTATGAGGGCTGTAAAACATATCACATAAACATATGGAAGTAAAAGGGGGAAAGCGGTGGATGAGAATTAACAAATTTGAAAGGAATAATTCCCAGTGGGACAAAAACACAATACCCAAAAATAAAATGCTTTCTACTTATGGAATATTTACAAAAATTTCATCACAGAACAAGATATAAAATAATGAACAACACATCTCAGAGGACTGAAGTCTTTGCTCCATTTTATAAATTCGTGATTCCTTGAGAACGTAAAGGGAGGTGGGAGGGGGATCCTGAGATGCGGGAGCAGGAGGAGGCAGACTCAGAAACGCCTGAGGCGGGACCAGGCGCAGAGGAACTCCCCGCGCTGACACAGCCTAGGTGCAGCACACACGTGCTTATACCCGAAGTAGAGAGGTCCGCTGGTCGAGTCTGTGGGAACTTCTAAGGCACCAGCTGACAAGTTACAGAAATAGTGCACTTCCTAAATTCTGTTTCAACTCAAAACTCCATGAGATAAACTCTTTGTCCTTTTTGTTTTGATACCGGAGTCGAATCCAGCAGCTCCTCACACCGAGCTTCACCTCCTGTCTTTTCACTTTTCTTTTTCAAACCCTATCTCACTAAATTGTCCTGGGACGGCTTCGGCTTGCAGTCAGCTTGCCTGTGCTTCCTTGGGCGCTGGGATTATAGCTGTGCTCCACCACGTCCGTCTTCGACATTCTTTTTTAAAAAATCAGGAAATGAAAACTGAAGAGAGTAGGAGAAATAAACCGCAGAAGAGAAGGGACCAACATACCCAAACAGCATGTTTTTGCAGCGATGAGTAACTCTGATCATTCTCTGACAAAATGACCAAGAAATACGAGAGAAGATGCAAACACCCATTCCCGGTGAAAGGAAAAGGGCATCCTTAGACACCAGGGAAAGACCGGACTCAGGTGCACTCTCAGCGGTGCCCCCGGAGACGCCGCCCACGCCGCGGGCTCCATCCCCAGCTAGGCAGTGCTCCAGACTGGGTCCTGAGCCACAGGGGACCTGCCTGAGGGAGGGGGTCACTGTGATGCTTGCAAAAACACTGGTAAATACAAAATGCAACAATAAACAGTAGTAAAAGCGAATTACAAGTGGATGCATATATAGGAAGACTGATCTGCATGTGAAATAACTAAGTCACCTTGGCTTTGTGCACAGGCAATTGACCTTACGAGCCGGAGCTGGTCGCTGCCCGCCCCTCGGACCCCTGCTTCTCCTCAGCTCCTGGGCGGCGGTGGAACGGGCTGCGTCCTCCCCCAGCCCGCCTTTCTGAGGCTGCTGCCTGGGAACCGGTGGAACAGACTGAAACCACGGGCCAAAATAAACCGTTTATCTCCACATTCTGCACATCAAGAGTTTGATTCCAGAGATAAAGGATGACTAAAGTGTGCTTACTGATTTTGAAATATATGCTATAGGCTCACGAAACGCACCCCATAATTCTGCAAAATATGCACCAATGAAAAATTAGTGTGGAAATGCCAGTGCAATCCACAAATACATACAGTGTATTCTTATAACCTTATTATGCAAATGTATTGCCAAATAAACTAAGTACATAAATAAGAAAAATTTATCACAAACTATAATCTATCTGCATGTATAATACAAAGAAGAAACTACTACTAATTATAAAATTGATCAAAACTACATTTGATTAGTTTAGTGCATTAAATAACAGTGATATTTTTAAAATCATACATTGATTATTATGCATTGCTATGCAACAGTAGAGCCATGATACTTACAATAACATGGGTGAGTGAAAAACACAGTAAGAAATATGACGAAAGCACATAATTGAATACTTGTAAAATGATTGCTCTGTGTGTGACTACAATTTATCAGCATTGTCATGAGCCAGAGAAGGCACTGTGGGCTTTCTGTGCAGAGTGCCGCACTTACTACTCAGAACTCCACAGGGAAGTTCTTCTCCATCTCAATGGGAGGCAAGGAAAGCACACGGGCTGGAGCAAGCTCGAGGAAGTCAGATTCCTTCACACATGAACTAGAAACTCAAGAATGGCTTACGAAGCCCAACTCTTTCAAGGATTCTATTGTACTGCTAAGTTCCCCAAAATACTAGCAACCTCAAAGGGGATTTCAGTTTTTCTTTGCAGATTTTTCTCCAGAGTGATAAAAAGACAAACGGACATGCACTGAAAACAAAGAAATCAAATGCCAATCAAAAGCTCATCTACACTCCGATAATGAGTGATAATCAGTGATAAGACTAATCTTATCAAAAGTGTGATGACCGCATCAGGATACCGACCAGGGTTTGTTATACTTGACCAGCTTTGCTCCTTCTTTTTAATTAATTTAACTTCATCAGCTTATAAGACTGTGCTTCTAACCACCACTAGAAAAGCTCCTCTTCCTTTATAGGGGCTACTTTTTCCCCCAGTCAGTGGGATTCTCTCCCAAATTCACACAAAATCCTTTACACCCTGAAGGAAAAATTGCCCCAGGGGAGCAGAAGTGCTCAGTTCTAGTGCCATGTGGAGAAGCCAGGCCTACGGAGGCAGCTGCAGGCACGGGACACCCCGCACCCATCCAGTGCCCGCACATCAGGCAAGCCCAGTGCTGCTTGCCTCACGGTGCTGACGGGCAGCTCCAGGGCAGACACCATCCTCATGCACATCTGTCAGAGCAAGTGTGCTCTTCCCTGATTTCTCTTACGGGTGCACTGACCACATGGATTACTTTACTCTCTAAAATAATAGTGATTTGGTGTTGGTAAGACCACAGAAATTCTCTTGGTCTCATGAGACATAGCGGGGGATATAAGGCTAGGGGCAAATCTACAATCATAGTATTGGTTAAGGCAGTTTCAGAGGAACAAAGTCAAGAAAATGAAGACTTCCTAAAGCTTGACCCTTCTCCAAGGGTGCTGTTGTATTTAGTCTAAAGAAAGTAGACTGTCATTTAGGATATCATTTCTAAATCCTGTAGAAATTAAGAGGAAACCACTTTCATTTACATCTTCCAGATTAGACAAATCCATTATCTTTCTGCACTTTAATATTGATAAGCATTATCCAGGTAGTTTTTATGAGCAAAATCTTAAGAACACTGATGTTTGTACTATAAACCTCACTTTCAGGATTTCTAAAACATGTCCCTTTGTACTTACTGAGGTACTATATCAAAGTCACTGGAACCGAGCAACTGTCACAGGTGAGCAGTGGGTCCCAGAGTACTGCAAAGTGTAGGAACATCAGTGTCCGTTAAGGCTCTGCATGGCCCTGAAACCTCCAGAGTGAGTCTCCTTCAGGGTTTCCATGCACACCTATGTCTCACATTACGATGATCCATGAGCCCGACCTTGGAAGAAGATAAGACAAAGGCCACTTAATGTGTCTTGTGCTTAGGTCAGCTATGGCAACACAGTTAAAGGAGCTCTATTGAAATAAAATATAATGTGATAAATAGGATGAATAAGCAGTGTGAGGAGAAATTCCACATGCGTGAGAAAGTGGAAATGTAGGTGGGCCTCCTTTGGGGATGCTGAAAGCAGATGAGAAGACAGCAAAGAAGAGAAGGTCGTTCCCAGGCTCTCCCTCTTACAGTGCTCCCAAGGCTCACTCTTGACCGAACCATGCTCCGCAGGGCCCTGGCAATATCCTTGTTCTGAATGCTGTAGGTGAAAGGGTTCAGCACTGGTGTGATGATGGTGTACAAGGCAGAGGCCATGATGTCCTGCTGGGCTGTGTGGTAGGCACTGGGAAGGATGTAGGCATAGAAGGCGGCACCATAGAAGAGCACCACCATGATTACGTGGGAAGAGCAGGTGGAAAAGGCCTTCCTGCGGCCCTTGGCTGAGTTCATCCTGTGGGTGAGACACAGGATGAAGGTATAAGAGCCCAAGATGACCAGGACGGGGACCGGGATCATGAGGACACAGCACAGGTACATGAGCAAGCTGTAGAGGGAGATGTCAGAGCATGACAGCTTGAGCAGGGCAGGGGTCTCACAGAAGAAGCTCGGGATGTTCCTGGCCTTACAGGAGGGGAAGCTCATGGCGACAGGAGTGATCAAAAGGCCATCGAATATCCCCACAAACCAGGACCCACATGCCAGGAGCTGGCACACCCTCGAGTTCATCAGTAGTGGGTAGTGGAGAGGTCTGCAGATGGCAGCATATATGTCATAGACCATGGCTCCCAGGAGAAGGAATTCGGCTCCAGCCAGGGTCAGGCAGAAGAACATCTGGATCCCACAGCCTGAGGGAGAAATTGTGTGATCTCCAGTGACCTGGCCCAAGAGCATCTTGGGCCCCGTCGCAGATATGTGCATGAGGTCCATGAGCGATAGCTGGCTGAGGAGAAAGTACATGGGGGTGCAGAGGCGGGGGTCTGAGTGGATCAGGAAGATGAGGAGGGCATTGCCTGCCAGGGCCAGCAAAAAGACAATAAAGATCACAGTGTAGAGTAGGGCAGCATGCTTGGTGTCCACAGGAAGCCCCATGAGGATGAAATCAGTGCTTGAAGTTTGATTCCGTGGAGTTAGGCTCCCTGAGTACATGGCTGCATGTAGTTTTCACCTGAGGAGAAACAGGAAGAGTCAGGATTTTATATCCAGTGTACATACAGAGCTATTTTTGGTGAAACAGGCATGTGCTGTTTTTCAGAACACTGGGTTAAACCGGGGTGGGACCATACATTCGGATCTCAGGGAGGCCAGGCTAATGTGGGCCACAGATGGAGTGAAATACAAAGCAGACCTTGGGGGCTCCGTGAAGCAGCCATGAGCTCTATGAAGAGACAGGCATTTGCACTCAGTAACTCTTATTTATTTACCCCAAATTGAGAATGTACAAAGCCTGGCCTTAGGGATGATTAGAGACTAAAGTTAGAAAAGCACATTGAGTCTACAACAGGAGTTAACTCGATGTGTTCAAGAACTTTCAAACCCAGTGGCTCTTCAGGCTTAGCGACGGAAATCAGTGCTGAAGCAACTGGCAGCGTTAAAGTTGTTCATACTGTTAAAGTCCTGACTGAGGTTCTCCAGAAACCTCACATCCCTCAAATGCCTTCTACTAGCGTGTGTCTCCAGTACAGCTCCCTTCCCTCACTTCCGTTTCCCAGCTGTGCCTCACACCATTGAGGTCTGTAGACAGAGCAGCCAGGAGGTGGGAGCCGGGCGGGGCGTCCAGCTGGCCTGGGAGAACCACTGGGCTCAGCCCTGGAGCAGAGCAGGAGGGAGCAGGGCTGGTGGGACCCTCACGATCCACAGTGAGGCCCAGGGATTTCTTTTATTAACTGTTCTACAGACAAATGATCTTAGCAGAAACTGCAAAGACGAGAGGTGCAGATTCTCTAAACAAAGTTTGTATGTAGTTCAATAATGACTTGTGTTCATTTCCCTCCTGCTGACATGCTTCATCCCCCGAAATACCACCTACAGTGTGCACCACGAAAGGCAGCAGGTGGAGAACAGCTGCAGCCCTATAGTTCCGTTTAGGAATCCCTCTCATCCTGCATCTCAGTTTACTTCGAAAACAAGTAAAATCCGCCTCTATATACCCACAGCTTTGCTCAGGAACTGCTCCACCCAAATACATCCATTTTTAATTTTTCAGTCAAATAGCTTGAGTCTCACTTGACACAATTCTGTGAAAATCTCTTAATCTAAGCACAGGGTTATGCTCTAGACTACCGGAGCGTCAGCAGCCCCAGGATGAACTGAGACATGGAGAGGCCTCATTGTTACGGTACCCCCCTGTAGATCTGAGCAGTGTGCAGAAGCAGCAATGCGTGGGAACAGGAAATGCAATGCAATAAAGATATCAAGGTCACAGGAGAAGTTGGAATTACATAAAAGACAGCAGCAGCAACAAAACTATGCACCTTGGTCTTCAAGTCTTACCCTTAGAAGTCCTCCAGAGACTTCTCAACGAGCCACATTCCAGCGAGCATCCAACAAGGCACAGGTGCAGACTTCTGTGTCCTCTCTCCTGCTCCAATGGGGACTGAGTCTGGGCCAAGCCAGGCAATTGCAGCAACATCGCAAAGCTGGGGCCCTCTGGTGAATTTAGGAGGCAAAGCGGGAAGTTGCATCATGGCTTCTTTCTTTAGGGAATTGAGGTGAATGTCTTCTGTTTAACACCTGGCACTGTTGAGCAAGCAGAAAACTAACCAGACTCAGAAAGGCGGGCGGAATGGTTATTTTTTTTTTTTCATTTATTCCCTGTGCCATGTAACTGGATCATTCCAAATTCCGCTATGGATGTGGACTCCCGCTTTCCTCACAACAGTGTATGCGCAGCCAGAAGAGCACAGAGCGGGGAGATGGTGTCACGTCTATGTACCAAACTCCTCAGGGAATGGGGTGCTGTGCAGCACACATGTTGTAATAAAAACTAAAGGTCAGGAAAATAATTTGTATTAGTGAAGTTTACTGGTACATTTTAGGTGTACATAATGATCACATTCATCATAGCAATTTTGTACCTGTACATGATATAACTTAATTCTTCTTTTTATCCTCATTCCCCTACCTGCTTTTCACCCTGTCTTCCCCTCCTTCTTTACAAAAATTTTGTATGCATTTTCCTCTTTTCATTATTTTTTTCTATTCTCTTCCTTCCCCCTCCCCCCTCCATAGTTCCCCTTCACCTTTAAGTATTATCTTCCTCTGTCACAATATCTATTCTAAATTTTGGTCCTTAGTACACTTTTGGTTTCTCACACCAGAGAAATGATGTGATACTTGCACATGTGTGCCCAGTTAATTTTACTTGTGAACTCAAGCTGCATCCATTTACATAGACATATCCCAAGCGTATCCTTCTTTATGGGAGAAGTGTACTCCATTGTTTAAAAGGGTACAACTTCTTTATCCATGTAGCAGTTGATGAGCATATGGGCTGTTTTCAAGATTTAGCTACTACAAGCTATGCCTCTATAGACATGGGTATGCGTACATCACTGCGGTATGGTGGTTTTAATTCTTTCAGGAAGATACCAAGAAGAAAAATATCTTGGTCAAAAGAAACCTCTACTTCTAGTTTTCTGAGGAATCTCCACACTGATTTCCACAGTGGTTACACCAGCCTACACTCCCACCAAGGGCAGAGAAGCGTTCCATTTTCCTCACAGCTCAATCAGTATTTTTTATTAGTTGTTTTCTTGATATTAACCATTCTTTCTGGGGAGAGGTAAAATCTCAGTATTGTTTAAATTTACATCTCTTGAAAGACTAAAGATGTTGAACATTTTTCATATATTTATTTGCCATTTCTTCTTCTTCATCTGGGAAGTGTGTATTCATCTCAGATACACAATTTTGGATTATGTCTTTAAATTTGAGGAGATCTGACTTTTATGAGTTCTTTATATTCTGGATAATAGTAATTTTTCTGAGGAAGAGCTGACAAACATTTTTTCTAACATTGTGCATTGTCTCTTCATTCTCTTGGTGGTTTTCTCTTGCTGTGAAAAAATTTTAAATGAGATGATTTCCCAGTTGTTGATTCTTTCTTCAGTTCCTGTGTGATTGGCATTTTGTTCATAAAGTCTATGCCTACACAAATGTCTTCAAGAATTTTATCTATCTTATCTTCCAGGAGATTTAATGTTCCTATTTTAATATTTAGATCTTTAATCTATTTTAATGTTAATTTAGTTCATAGCAAATATATGGGTCTCGTTTTATTCTTCAACATGTAGGAAGCAAGTTTTTCCAGCACCATTTATTAAAGATGCTAAACTTCTTCCAGTGAATGTGTTTGGAAATTTTGTCAAGTATAACGTGGCTGAGTAT
>NW_004955630.1:141081-152144 GCF_000276665.1 Chinchilla lanigera
ACATGTGTAAACATCATATTGTCTCCCCAGTGTAAGAACCTGAAAGAGTAAATAAAATCTGAAAGGTACAATACATATCCTTCCTTAATTTTAAGTGTGAGATATTTTGCCTCAGTAACAACAGAAAACTAACTAAGACAGAATTTTCATATCTTCTTGATGTAGCTGTGGTAATTCATATGTGCCTATAAATCTGTCCATTTCTCCTGCATTTTCCATCTTATTAGAATGCAAGTTCTTTAAGTGAGAATAAATAATCTTCTGGATTTCTGCAGGATCTGTTGTGATTTTTTCCTTTACAATCCTACTTGCATTGATTTCTGTCTCCCCTTTTTTGAAAAAAGCTAAAGATTTGTCAATTTTATTTAATCATTAAGAGAACCAACTCTTCGATTCATTGCTTCTTTGTATGATATTTTAATCTCAATTCCTTTAAGTTCTGCTCTGATCCTTGTAATTTCCTCTCTTGTACAAGCTCTGGGCTTGACTGGCTCTTCTTCTTCTAGAACCAAGCAGTTCAGCATTAAGTTGTTTGTTTGAGTGTGCTCTGTTTTCCTGATATGAGTATTCACCACTGTAAGTTTCCTGAATAGAACTGGTTTCATTGTGTTCCTTATGTTCCACTATGTTATATTGGCATTATCATTTAGTTATAGAAACTGTCTAATTTCCTCTTTAATTTATAGATTGTTGAGGAAAGTGTGATGCAATTTCCATGTATTTGTAAAGTTCTTGTGGTTTCTTTTGTCATTGATTTTGAACATCATTTCACTATGGTCTGATAATATCCATGGGATTATTTCAATATCTTTGCATTAACTTAAACACGTTCTACGAGCTAGTCTGTGATTTATTTTGGAGAACATCCTGTGTGCAGCTGAGAAGAATGTGTATTCTAATATGGACTTGAGCACACTGTAGACATTTACTAAGTCCACTTTTTCAAATGGTTGGTTCAGTTCTAATATTTTATTGTTGATTTTTTTTACCACCTTGATCTGTCTGTATGGGATAGTGGGGTATTGAGATCTCCCCTTACAATTGTATTAGTGCTTATTTGATTTAATATTTGTTTTATATAGCTTGGTTCACCTATATTGTGTGTGTGTGTGTATATATATATGAATATACATTATGTATACATTGTGTATACATTGTGTATACAATATGATGTTTACACATATGAGTCTGGTTTACTTCATTTATGAGCATTGTCTCTAGTTGCATCCATTTACCTACGAAAATCTCAAGTTTATCTTTATTTAGAGTTGAGTAATATTCCACTATATAAAATATATTGTGAATAGGAAAAATACAGCTCAAAAGTAAATGAATATACAATGTGTATACATTTTATATATATATATATATATATATATATATATACACACATATGAATGATTGGTATCTCTTCCTTTTGGATAATTCCACTTAGAAGGATGTAGTGAGCCTCTTTGTCTTGCTTATTCAGATTTGCCTTGAAATCCACTTCATATGCAAATAGAATAGCTATCCCCTGTTTTTTTCTTGTTGCATGAAGTATTGTTTTCCATCCTTTGACTTTCAATCTATGAATTTCCTTTAGAATTAAACATGTTTCTTGAATGCAGCATATTGTTGGATCTTGCTGATCAATCCATGCTGCCAGTCCATTTCTTTTGATTGGTGAATGGGGACAATTAACGTTGGTGGTTATAACTGATGTACACCGATGTGTCCTTGTCATGTTATTTTCCTGTTGTTGGCTTCCTTTCCCCCCTATTTTTATTTGTCTTGCCTGTTGGATTCCTTCTGTTGGGATTCATGGAGTTCTAGTCCTTGTTATCTCTTTCTAGAATGTCCTTCTGAACATTTTTGAGTGCTGCTGTTGTGTTCAGGAATTTCTTCAGGCGTTTTTTGTCATGCAAGTGTCTTATTTCTCCAGCAATTTTGAAAGATGGTTTTGCAGGGTACACCAATCTGGGCTCATGCATCATTTCTTTTATGGCTTCCAATACTTCACTCCAAGCTCTGCTTATCTTGAGGGTTTGTGTTGAGAATTTTGCTGTGATTCTGATGAGATTTCCTTTATATGCAATTTGTTTCACTCTAACAGATTTAATATTCTATTCTTGTGGTCAGTTTCTGGAATTTTGTCTGATATATGCCTTGCTGTAAATTTATTTTGAGCATGGTTAAATAGAGTTCTATATGCCTCACTTATCTGTGTATCAAATTCTTTTCGATGCCAAGGACGTTTTCAGTCATGTCATCTCTAAAAAGTTTTTAAATGTCATTTGCACTATCTTCTGCTTTTTCATTGACTCTGATCAATCTTATTTTATTCTTTCTTGCATCATCTAGCAGTTTCTGGATTGATTTCTTATCATCTCTTGCTATTTTTAAGACTTTTTTTTTAATGATGGCTAGCCACAATCCCAATTTCCATATCCAAGATTTTGTCCTCACATTGGCTCATTCTGTGGTGTATATATTTAATACAAGTAATGTCCTGGATATCTGTTTGAATCTGTTTTATGGGTTCCATTTCTTTCCTATGTTGGGAAGTCATAATTTTCATCATTTCCTGGGCTCCTCTGTTTTTTATCTTCATCTTCCCTAGAGTCACTAAGCATGCCTTTCATTTTGGTCATCATCACTTTAGTTATCCAAGAAATTACTTCTGATTTCATTTCTTCTATAGCCTCCTTTGTTTGCCTTGTTACCTCCACAGGTGCCACCCGAGAGAGTCCAGGTGGTTAGCTTTCAATTGCCACATCCTGTTGCCCTCTGGTTTTGCCTTTGGTTAGCGAGATGTCTGGACTTCCATCTTATTTAAGTCTCTTGTATTTTTCTTTTTTTAGTTTAGTTGCTGTGTTGATGCTCATAGATTTCTTTGAGTATGTAGCTTTATTGCTAGTATGTAAAACCATTAAGAAATGTCTACTTATCAGAAATGTCTTCAGGAGTAGCTATCTTTTGGGTCTTCCATCTCTTGCAAGATCCTAGTTCTTCCATTTTTGGGGGATGAGAAGTTGTTGCTCACTTGGTCCAACCCCTGTTTTTTTGGGACTAACCTGTAGTATTTCATATAACACTTAAGAAATCTCAGTCTTGGTATATCAGGAAGAATAACTGATTAGAACAATTATGTCACTCTGACTAAAATGGTTCAATCAGCAATAATAGGAGCATCAAACATAGACTAGAAAATGACAAACTGAGGAAAGTATTAATTTTGTTTGTTTAACTATATGGACTATAGCTGTGGTTCTATAGCAAAATGTAAAACTAATCAAAAACTGTATGCAGTAAATGAGCCCTTAAATGGCAATTTTATCCTTAGAGGAAAAATTTTCTAAAATGTTGTGGGAAAAATAGATAAATAGAAGAAGAGGAATAGATAAGAAATGAGGCAAGAAGACAAAGGAACATCCAGCAAACTTTGGGAAACTGGTGCAGAACACAGGAGGGAAATATAGAAAGAAGAGATAAAAACACAAAAGGAACAGAACAACAGCAACAAAACATCTAGAAACTATGTTCAAAATCATCTGGAAACAAGAACAAACAATGAAGAAGAAAACAAAACAAAACAAAATAAGAAAATTGAGAGGGAAAAAAATTAACAGAAAAATATGCCCACTTCCTGTGTGACTCTGTTGTCAGTGTTAGACATGTGGGTAGACAGATCCATGTTGATTAATCCCAGTAAGCCAACAGTAGTTTTAGGGCAGGGTAGTGGATAATCTCAGTGAGTCTGCACCTTTATTTCTACTGAAGTTCAGGCTGGTTTCTGGCTGTGAGGCCGGAATCAGACCCACTCAGCCTGCAGCAGTCAGTGTGCCTCATGTGGGCTTGAACTCAGCTTTTAGCCACTAGGTGGAGTCAGCAGTTGCTCTGAGTTCCAAATTCAGTTGCCCCCTCTCTGAGATGAATTGGGGGGCAATCACCCTCTCCTGCAGGGTGTCTGAACCAAAAAAACTCACCTGCCACTGCAGTCCACTGCATCCTCTGCTCCACTCCACTTGTGCATTTCTTCATGGAAGCTTCTAGGGTTGCCTGTATGCCAGTAGTCACCATGCATCTGCAGGTTTAAGCGACTCTTCTTACACAATGAGCCAGATCTCACAGAGAAAGCACCACCTGCCACCTCCTTCTTCACTGAAGTTTCTCTCTTCACACTCTCTGTGGACTTCTCACTTCAGATCCTTCCTTGGTCCCTGACATCCACCTTTGTCCTTATTGTCTTCCTCATATTGCTGCATTTGTCTGCACACCAAATCTCAGAGAGGCTCTTTCCCTGGGGCTCACCCCTCTGTGATCTTTCCAGAAGTTGAAAAACCAGTACAATATTTCTTTTTTTTAAATTTGCCATTGCAAAACTAGAACTGGTATCTCAGTACTTTTTTAAGTTTTTATTTGTCGAGTGAGATTAAAAGCCTCTTGTTTTTTTTTTTCTCTTAAACTCTGCATTTGTAGCTGTAGCAGACTTACATAGGATTAGTGGGTTTATTTTATTTCTTGTTTTTAGAAAGTTGGTACTTTTTTTCTGTATTAAATCCTATGTGATACAACACTTAATTTTTCCAGGTTGTCTTACCATTTGCTGTTTCAGTGAATTTTATGTCACACAAAAGTGACTCTGTTCATATGGGAGCCTGTGTTCCCTTGTTTCTTCTCACTATATAAAATTTCCATACTCACTACATGCAGCTGCAGCTACAGAGCTGTCCACTGAGAGAAAATCCACTCCTACTCCCCTTGCTCCTAGCAGCCTTCTTCTTATAAAATTGTGACTGTTCAAAGGTTTCAAAGCTCAGACAAGTAAGAAAAAAATACTTTGTAGGGATGAGGGTAAACTGGAAATGCTTGCCTTTTTAAAATGATGCCTTGAATGGAAATACTCAACACCACTAAACATCATGAACATGTAAATTAAACCCACAATGAAGTGCAACCTCAAGCCAGTGAGAATTACTATGACAATACAGACAACTTGTGGAGCTTGTAGACAGGGAGTTCTTATTCACTGTTGGTGAGAATGTAAATTAATACACTCTCTATGGAAGACACTGTAGAAGATCCTAAAAAATTAAAATAGTGTATGATCTAGAAATCCCACTACTGGGTATACAGCCAAGAAAATAAAACTCAGCATATTGAAGACACCTGAAGTCCTATATTTATTGTAACTGTATTCACAATATGTAGGGTATGGGATCAACCTGAGTTATGGATAAATGTGTGGAGAAAAAGTATGCATGAACCATGGGATCCTAGTCAGCCATAAGAGACTGTGACATCCTGTCCTTTGCTACTACATTGGTACACTGGAAAATAACTAAATAAGCCAGGTCTGGGGAGACAAATACTAAATGATCTCACAAGAATGGAATATAAAAAACCTAATCTAATGGAAAATGAGAATAAGTCCCACAGAAGCGCCTGTTCTCCCTTAGTGATCATTTAACACTTCCACAAATTTAAATATTTTCAAAGTTCTCGAAAGTATACAAACCAAATAAAATGCTTTACAGATTATTGTGATTTGTGAAACACTTTAAAAATAGTTCAGTAATGTTTACTTAAAGAATGGATATATTTAATGTGTTATCAGTATTAAGCATAATATGAACATGAACTTTTATTTTACTTATTAGTTACTAATGTTCAACCTGCGGAAATTTTATTTTATTTTTTATTTTATTTATTTATTTATTTATTTATTTAGTGGTACCGGGGATCGAACTCACGACCTGGTACTTGCCGGGCAGGTGCTTATGCCACTGAGCTATATCCCCAGCCAACCTGTTGAAGTTTAAATATAGTAGCTGTAAATTTAACCCAAAAGTAAATGTATAAGTGCATGTACAGAAAAAAAATTTTTGGAATAAATTGCTTCATGTACACCAAGCACAACATTAAGGCAAAACAAACAAACACAGGATAAAAAGTATATTTAATAGTTTTAGCTTTGTATTTGTGTGAGGTTTGCCTAAAAATGAATGTGCCAGAAAAATAGTTAACAAGAAAATAATTTGATATAATTGCTAGTGTATCCAAATAATAGATGCTTTTGAATCTTTCATTACCAAGTATAAGTTTTAGTTCATTTACATTTGACAATAATGCAAAAACAATTTAGAAAGAGACTGGATACTGTTGTTCTAATTGTAATGTTGCATTTTGTATTGAATGTTTTTAAAACACACCATGCACAAAACAATTATTGAATTCATTTGATAAAATTTTTATTTTTATACTTCCAATTACATTATTTTATAAAATTTAACAATAGTCCAATTATTCCTCATCTAGTATTTAAGTAATTGAACTTGATAAGTAGTAAAAATTGTTACCTGATATGTTCCACTGCAGGAAAAATATTGTTATAGAAAAGGAAACTTGTACATGTCCATATACTATATTTGTATAGGTACATATTAGTATAAATTAAATTTTAAGAAGTTGTGTGAGGTTTACAGTATTTTGTTACTTTCTGCAGCACCCATGATATGCTCCAGACAATGATATTGATAACAATTCCAGCTATTATGTAAAATGTTGTATTACTTAAGTAAGCACATATTCTCATCAGATGTTCCAGCACGAGGTCTTTAACCACAGTTCTTTTGAGTCTTTATTCATCCACAAATATCTGATAGGTATTCTGATATTTTCCTTAAGTTCTTACATCAGCTATAAGCTAGAGCACTTCATCATCAGTAAAATATGAGTATTTAGGTCACAGAAAGGAATCATAGAATGGGTTAAGTTCATGAACCAAGGTACCATTGCATAACATAAAGTTAGCTCTTTAGGTCCGTACAATTCTGTGACACTTAGCACATTTACAACATTGGGCCGTCATCCCTCTCCAGTTCCTTAAATCAGTCCACATGGTGTTTCAGATATTTCCCTTGCTAAGAATGACCATATATTCTGCTTGTGTGGGAGAGGCCATGTTTGTTTCTGATGTCTTTTCAACCTGTTTATTTACAGCCTGGAGAGAAAGACGATGGCATTACAATGACAAAAAGAAGGTCAACATGTATCTTCCCTGTCACTCATGGACCCTACTGACTTCTCCACCCACTCGACTGAGCATGGTGTACACTTTCCAGCTACAATTCAAAAGTATGATCAGATTTTTGTGAGACTTCTCCTGTTAAGATCTAGCATTGTTGCCAGATGAAGTAACTTTACCATTCAGATACCTGTGTCAGGGAATGAAAAGATCATGATGTATGAGGGAAAAGCTCTTCTAATGTGCAGGGTGACACCTGCTCAGCTGCAGTCTCCTGAGGGCCTTCTGCATGTCCTTGTTCCTCAGGCTGTAGATGAGGGGATTCACAGTTGGTGGCACCACTGTGTAGAAGACAGAAACTAGCAAATCTAGGAATGATGGAGACTTGGGCAGGGGGTGTAAATAGGCGAAAAACCCAGAAGACAGAAACAGAGTCACCACCATGAGGTGAGGCAGGCATGTGGAGAACGCTTTGGATCGGCCTTCTCTGGAAGGCATCTTCAGAACGGTGGAGAAGATGTGGAAGTAAGAAACATCGATGAACACAAAGCAGCCGAGGTCCAACAGGAGGCTGAGCCCAATGACTACCAATTCCCCAATGTTACAGAAACAGGCAAGGGAGAGCAGCTGGGGGACATCGCAGAAGAACTGGTGGACCTCCAGAGGTCCACACATGGGCACGGAGAAGGTAGCAAGTGTGTGCAGAACTGCGTTGAGAGCACCGCTGAGCCACGAGGATGCTGCCATCTGCTCACAGGCTTGATGGCTCATGATGGTCCCGTATCTTAGTGGGTGGCAGATGGCTATGTAGCGGTCATAGGACATGACTGTGAGGAGAGCCACCTCTGTAGTGGCTAAGAGGAAGAAGAAGAAAACCTGGGACACACACCCGAGGAAGGAGATGAGGTTTAGGTTCATCAGAGAGTTCGCGATGGACTTGGGGACCGTGATGGAAATGAGACACAGGTCCAGGAAGGATAAATTCTTCAGGAAGAAGTACATGGGGCTGTGCAGGCAGGGGTCCCGGGAGGTGACTGTGATGATGAGGAGATTGCCTGTCAGGGCTGCCAGGTAAATCAGCAGGAAGAGCACGGCGTGTAGGACCTGCAGCTCTCGGACTTTGGAGAAGCCTGTGAGGAAGAACGTACTACCTGACGTGGAGTTGTCCATTTCTCCAGAACTTAAATCTGTAAAAGTAAAGCAAACAATGTGAGCCTCGACCAAAGGTCCAGCCTGTTCTGTTTCCTCATTTATCTTTCTCCAACTCACATTTGCATTTGTCAGAAAATTTGAGATCCGAGGGGATGCCTGGAAGCTCCGCGGAGGCCGCTTAACCAGAGCAGTAACCTTGAGCAGGAGGCTGCGGAAGATGCGCATCCAGAACTGTGTGCCTTAGGAGTTTATCTAAATTAAGTCTATAATTAATAACTAACTAAACAGAATTACACAAGCATACCTGGTGTTAAAATACATTCTTAGAAAAGAATGTATTTTTTTGAGCTCAGAGTCTGAAGTCCAATTTTCAGCTGACCCGTTTATTACTTTTGACTTTAAGTTATCCGAATAACAGTGTAGTCCACTTACAGTCAGTGCTTTCCTGTGTGTTGATTATTCTAGTTCAGTTGATTAACTCACTTAAAATACTGTACCTAACATGCGCTGAAGGTGTAGCTCATTGGTAGAGCACATGTTAGCATCTGCCACCTCCTTGGTTTGATACTTAGCACCTAAAATAATCTGACCACTGAAGGCCTTTATTAAATGTTCAAGCTTCCTTCCTTAAGGCAATGTCAGGAAAAGCTTTGAAAATAGGCAAACAATTAGCAAAAAGAAATTAGACAATGTCTTAGATAGATGCTTTTTGTCACTGAACTATTTTACAATTCCATAAGTTTTAGAAAAGTGTTAACAATGAAAATGATTGAAAAGACTCGATAGATCCTGAGAAAATCAGTCTGATTTCCCAGACACAGCTACACTAGAAAACTATCAGATACTTTTTGAGCTTTTGTTGTTTATTTTGTTTGTCAAGGAATCCAAATGAGTTAAATTCCCACTTAATGCAAGTCACTGGCATAATCTTGTGCAATTTTCTGTGCATAATTTCCATCCTTCTTCCCCTGTCCTTATGCATTGATTTCTCCTCTGAACCATTTGAGACACCTTAACAGCTCCTTCATAATCAATTATGTAAATAAAACCTTTCACCTGTGTTTTTTGTTATTAAAATGCCATATTTGTACATTTTATTTGTAGGAGTGTTACAATTTGATAATTAAACAGTAATCAATTATAACAATGGTAAAAATTGTAATAAAGAATGGTTAAATCAAGGTAATTAATATTTGTATCTTCTTAAAGTTAATTATTTCCACCTGTTGGAAAATGCTGTGCTCTTTGAATTGTTTTGAAATATGTTACAGACTGTTGAAGACTATAGTCTACCTGAAGGCCCCAAAAGACAAACACCAGCTATTTCTGCTTAGATCTTGATCTTGTAGAGGAGAGGATTGAAAAGTGCTCCCTGGAGACTGCAGAGGGCAGAGCAGAGCAAAGCAGTCCAGGAAGGAGGAAGGGTCATCAGAACTCAGTCCAGTGTGTCATATCCTGTGTTCAGGTCTTCACTGCATGAAAGTCATGACTTCATCCTTTTTCTAAAATATTTTATTGCCTGACACGAATAACAAAAGCTGTCACTCCCAGTCAAACATTATGAGATAACTCAATGGATCTTGGAAAAATTAGCCTAATTTCCCAGAGATAACAACACTGGAAAACTTTCAGATATTCTCTGTGCTTTTGTTATTTGCCTAAATATTGTATCTATTTCAAAATGGACCATTGTAATTGTGTAACACAATGTTCTCATTCATTTATTATATGTCACAAAGTTTTGGATTATCAGTGAACTCCTCGGCCATAGCAATGTCACCAATCAGGAACTGTTCTATGAGCAATGTGTATTTAGCTACATCTAACTGATTAGTGGGGACAAGAAGTCCTCTGTCTCTTTTGTAGCTGTTTGGTTGAGTTGCTTTTTCCCCTCTCTGTTTCTTTGCCCCTAAGCTTCCCCCACCCTCATTTTTTCAGTCTCCGTGGGTTCTTTTGTTATGCTCATAACTGAGAATTGTAAGTATCCCCCGTGTTTTTTCATCAAGCTGCTCTGTTGTCTTATCTTTGTATCCCTTCCCTCTTTGTCTCAGAGCAAGAAAGTTTCCCTGCTTCACAAGGTCGTAGCATAGTATCACAGTACCTTACACCGGGAGGACTTGTTCAGATACTTATATTGCTCAGAGGTGGTGGGCTCTGGAGAACTCCTTCATGAGACCAAACCAAGTAGACATGGGTTCTTCACAATTATGATACTGGCTTTTCAAGCTCAGCTTTTTTATTGTTCTTGATAAATCTTCTGATTCTATAGATTTTCTCTCTAAATTTTCCCTCTTTCTTGCTCTTTGAATTTCATATTCATAACTACACAGAAATTCATCTAAAATGCTGATGTTGATTTTGTGAGAGGATGCATACACTGTGGGACAATGCTAGAAGCTCAGATTCTACTCGACATGGTTAGGTAGAACTACAAAGGAATTAAAGTACAACATGGTCTCGTGCGGCAGGGAGTATATTAACACTTCAGAAAGGATGCAAACATCAGCTTTTAAAATTAATTCCAGCAGTCACTGTGTGCCACAATGCTCCCTCGCCATCAAAAGCATTTTCTCATGGTCTTCTGCGTAGCTTGGCTTTACACTACTTTCCCTCTCCATAAACTTCATATTCTTAAAAGAGCTTTCAGTATACGCTGCCTTCCAGTTCCCCCTAAATCCTTCCAGTTAAAGAAACAACTACAGCAAACCAAAAGCAAAGCATTCAGTGCATGCTGATCCAAAGTCAGCTGAGCCTTTCCTCTCTCCCTGTTAGGGACTCTCCTTGAGATTTACAAGAAACACCTGACCGGGGGCTGGGGATTTAGCTCAGCGGCAAAAGCACCTGCCTGGCAAGTGCAAGGTCGTGAGTTCGGTTCCCGGTACCGGAGAAAAACCAAAAAAAA
>NW_004955630.1:152244-153136 GCF_000276665.1 Chinchilla lanigera
GCTTTTGTTATCCAGAATTGCTTTTATTATTCTAGGTCTCTCTGGTTCCAAATGAATTTTAGGATTGTTTGCTCTAATTCTGTGAGGTATGCTGCTGGAATTTTGATCAGAATTGCATGGGCTGGGGATTTAGTTCAGTGGCACAGTGCCTTCCTTGGCAAGCATGAGGTCTTGAGTTTGATTCCTGGTACTGTACAAACATATGGAATGGCATTAAATCTGTATAACAATTTTTGAAGTATGGCCAGTTTCACTGTATTTATTTTTCCTACTCAACAGCAAAGGATATCATTCAATCTTCTGATATCCTCTTCAGCCTTCTTTTTCAGAATACTGTAGGTCTCAGTGTATAGAAAAAGTTGTAGGAAATTAAGCATGGTTATTGAATTACTTATTGATATCTTCAAAGTGGTTTCTCAGGAAAACAAATAGAGACATACAAGATTGATAAAACAAGTAATCATTAACTGTTCATTTCTGTAGAGCAATAGAAGACAGTAGAACAAGGTGTTGACTTTGTATCCAGCTACAATACAGAATTTGATTATTAAATCTAGAGTGGAGTTTTGCTGGAGTTTGGGGCATCTTCTACATAGAAGAAGTAATTATCATGTTATCTGAAAGTAACAACAAATTAACTTCTTCCTGTCCTATCTTTATTCCTTTTATTTCTTTCTCTTGTCTAATTGTTCTGCCTAATGTATCCATAACGATATTGAATAAGAGAGGTAGCAGTGGACATCCTTATCTTATTCTTCCTGTTAGAGTAGAAACTATTTTCTGTTCCTTTAGTAAAATTTTGGCTATGGTTTGTCATAGATGGCTTTTAGCAGATTGAGGTAAAGACCATCTATTCCAATATTTTGTAGGGGTTTTTTTTCTTTCTTTTTTT
>NW_004955630.1:157576-166409 GCF_000276665.1 Chinchilla lanigera
AAAAAAAAAAAAGAAACACCTGACCAAGGTCACCACTCAGTGGAAACAGTGGTCCTCAAAGTGCAGCCCTGGGCTTGCAGCATCGGCATCACTTGGGAATGGGCTGGAAATACAGAGCAAACCCACTTCAGACCTGCAGGATCAGAAATTCTGGGAGAGGAGCTCAGCACAATCTGCTCCAAGCCTCCTGCTCCAAGATCGTGAGGGTGTCTCCCACCTGACTAAGGTAAATACAAACAAAAAATAGAAACGATGGAAGCAGAGCGTGGATCTCTGGCAACAGGAAAGGGGTCTGAGAGAACAAGAGCAAGAGGCGAGAGGTGAGAGGAAGTGGAAGGGGAAAAAGGCAGAGTAAAGACAGGCCATGCACAGGAAGCGAATAACCTCAGTGAATGTAAACATTGGACGCCATAACATGAGCTAAGACCAATAACACCGACAAGAATAAAATGGGGATAAGGGAACTGGGGGAGATAAAAAAAGAACCGAGCTGTACTATGTTCATGAACCCCGT
The DNA here is from genome assembly GCF_000276665.1 of Chinchilla lanigera. NCBI lineage: Eukaryota > Metazoa > Chordata > Mammalia > Rodentia > Chinchillidae > Chinchilla > Chinchilla lanigera. Next base: position 158,091 of record NW_004955630.1, read on the forward strand.
CCACAGGATGATTGTAAAGCAGAAGCATGTACTGCAGACATGTAATAAAAAATTTAAATTAAAAAATATTAACATTTATAAAGATGATGATGCCTAGGGAGCATCTGAAAACTACAGGCACAGAACAGGACGGTTTGTAAGTTTTCTACCTTTTACTGGAAACCTTTTGCATTTTCTCCTATAAATGCCCCCTCCTCCCGAAAAATGTTCCTTTTTGTTTTGCTTCAATTCCTTCTCCTAATTCTACTCTAGAATTTCCAGCATTCCCAGAAAATTCTCAAGAACAACCCCAAATTTCCTGCAGAGAGTGAGTTACTCATCTCAGAATTCCTATTTTCTTTTTATGCTGTTATTGCTGAACTAATGATGATATAACCATTTGCTGGTAATACGGAACTATGCACACCTATGCAATATGCGAGATGGTGTCTGCTTTATCAAATGGGCGGACACCAAGTGGGTCACGGTTCTGAGGGAACCAAAGTGGAGATGATGCAGAAAGGCGCAAGATGCCAAGACTGACTCTCCGAAGGTGGGGCTATAGGAGCAGGACAGAAATCTTCCTAGGGAGCTGGGGAAGGCAGCGGGCCCTGTGCACTGCACCCCCTGCGGCTGCCTAGGGCTTGGAGAGCTGAACCTTCCCTGAGAGGTCTTGATTTCTGTGTCCCCATCAGGGCCCGACTAGGGCAGCAGGTGAAGGTGGCCTGGCACTTAACTCTTCTTAGTATGGAGTAACTTTGGCAAGGTGGGTGTATTCAAGGCAGAAAAAAAGTGAGGGTTTTCTTTTCAGTAACACACCTGGAATTGTTAAAAATAGTCTGGAGCAGATGGTCACACAACAGGTGTGGGAGGGAAAGAGAAAGCATCAAATAACTGCAAGAGAGAGTGGGTGCATGGAAGGACGCATGTGTTTCTGAATGCATGGGAGCAGAATAGAGATTAGAACGCACTGCAGCTACGCAGCTTGGTAGTAAAGGATCCCCCTTCCCTGCACACCAGGAGACGGCGAATGCCGAGCTCCACCTTGCCTTCAGAACTCTGCTGCTTTCCCAGGGGGCTCGTCCTGTCCAGATGTGGTCATGCCCAACCCAGAGCTGTAGGAATCACTTGTCTGGTTAGAGACTAGCGAGCAGGTCTGCAGGCGTGTTCCCTCCTCCGTGAGGGTGAACCGCGTGCCTCATGTGTCACCATCAAGACTTTGAGCACACTTTTAGTAATGATGACCGAAGAACGCTGTCAACAGGGTTAGGAAGGCCCTTGTGTAGCTGATGGGCTGCACAAAGTGTTGCATGGGGAGGCAGTGCTTGCCCTTTGTCCCTGAAACACAGCAGCCCGTTCCACAGCCCATCCATCCTGGTTCCCACAGCCCATTCAACCTGGGCTCAGAGTAACATTGAGCCCTTCATGGACAACCAGGAAAGGTCAACTCCAAATGGTCAGGGGGGTCCATGGCACACCCTTAGCCATCTGTCACCAACCCAGCATTTGGGCTAAGGTTTTTCTGAATAAATGATATATACTCCCTTATCTTACTTACTGAAGATTGAATACAGGACTTTTTACTGAGGTATATCACAAACCTTTTAAAGGCTTGCTAGGTGGCCAAGTTCTCCAGGTGGGAAGAGCACTTATGATTCTCCTGCCTGAGGCTCCTCAGCATGCTGGCATTATGAGCATGAATAACTAAGAAGCCAGATTCACTGGTCACCTGAGGGGGACGTGTCAAGAAGTTTGTGAACAGCACATCCCTCATTTCAATCTTTTAACAACAAGATATCCTTTTCTGTTCTTCAGAATATGAGGAGCGGACAAGGTCTGCATTAGGCAGGTTGCTCCAAGCCAGGTATGGTTCATATTTTAAGAAATCTTGAGCTGTCCTGAATGCCCTTGCTGTAACTTCTCTAGTTGCCGAACGTGGCCCTGTATTCCAATTCTACAGCAGGATGGGACCCTTGAGGAGCTCCAGGAATTAACACCAGCTTACACAGGACAGAAGAAGAATGGGACACAGGTGTCCTGTCCCTGCAGGTCTGGCAGGAGCAGCCCAGTGCAATGTCCGGGACTCAGGCTGGCTGGGCAGAATCCTGAAGTCCTTCCTGGAAGCACAGTGCTTCTCTGCAGGAAGCCAGACTTCTGCTGAGGGCTTCCCTGCTAAAGTGATGTGGCTCACCATGGCCCCCAGCTGGCAGGGATGTAGCCATCAGCGGCCCCCTTCTCTGTGTCCCGCGTGGGCTCCAGGAGATGCTGCTGGCAGCATAAAGTCCTGACACATTCGTTCTACACTACACACATCGTGTCGCATGTGAACTCTGAAGCCAACCTCTGAACCACAAAGTAAAGACACGACTGATGCAGATACTTACTGAAGTGAGAGCAGCACACAGGGGATGCAAAGGGAAGCAGGAGCAGAGACAGTTCGAGGAAGGACGAGGGAACTTCCCTGGATTGCTCAGCTGGGGAACAGGAACGTGCCGCACTCTGTCTGGAGCAGCGTCACTGAGATCTGAGGATCGCTTCCCAGGCTTCCTGTGACTTATGTGACTCCACTGGAGCTGGCCAGCGAATGCCCTGAGAATAAACACCAATTAGCCAACACACTTCCCTTGGGAAGACAGGGACTTCACAGGAGACACCTCATTACCCTGAGCGTGGCCGGGAGATCCCAGAAGAAAGCATTGCAGCTTTGACCCGGGGTCAGTGTTCCTCAGCACTGGAGCAAGAGAAATGGAACGTCTCTTTGCTGTGATGCGCACATATTTAATTGTCAGGCTGAGCAAGTTTCAAGAAGTGTATGAGTAGTATTTGTTAAGTTTTAAGTGTGATATATGTTATGAACTTTTCACAACTATTTATTGATTTGCTTTGCTTTACTTAGGCTTTCTATGTATTAGTAAACAGACCATCAAACATTGTGCTTCTTTACTATAAAATATTTATAGAAACAGTTTTTGCTTTACTTTTTCTTTTGCGATTATATTATCCCCATGAGGTTTGTTTAAGCTAGTCATTTTGCTACTTTTTTGTCTTGATGACTTCTACTTTTGAGCTCTTGCTGAGGAAGATTTTCCCTGTCATTTTTTGAATTGTGCTCTCAAGAAAACATCAGACACGGCTTTCTAAGTGTTTCTTCCAGTCGCATCCTTGCCTTTTCCCTCCACCCTGGAGTATTTTTAGTTTCTACATTTTTTCTCAGAGCGTTATTGGACAATTCTTATCTAGTCCATTTCCGCAGAATTAACTAGTAACGCGCGAATCTGCCATAGACATGTGCGTCCGCTATGTGCTACATAGTCGCTAATTGCATGCATGTCCTGTAGTTGGCTTAATAATGGATATGCGGAGAGTTACTGAATTATCTTACTGCTACAACCTGGTATTTACGTTTTCTGTTCATGCAATCATCTCAGAAAGTTTTTCTTGTCTTTTAATTCTTAAATCTTCTGTGTTTTCACATATATTTTCCTGGTAAACGTGACACTACTACATAACAACTTAATTTACTCCATTTATTTAGAAATATGCCATGTCACATACGTGTTAAACATTTTGGAAATAAATTTACTAATGAATTATTATTACATTTCATTTAGACTTAGTATTGGATTTGGTGAGGATGTGATTTTATTTCACTGATTGGGTGGAAAATATATTCAGAGATTTCCTGTCACTGTAACCAATTTGATGTCTGAAATGAATCAATTAATACACTATGGTTTTTATCTGTTTTTGGAAAACATTTAATATTCTTTTAGTTAGGCAAGTTTCGTTTGCATAAGAAATGGTATGTGAGTTTTTGTTGTTTTCTTTATTTTTTGCATTTCTTGTGGTATTTGAAAGGTTTAGAAAAATGCATGTTACAAAAAGAAAGCAGCAACTGGTCCCGTAGCAATGTCATCTTGTTCAATAGGTTAAGTTGATAAAAAAAGAAAAATGAGGCAAGCACCACAGAAAGGGTGAATGAAAATCAAACTCTAAATCTCCAATCTGTCTCCAAATCTATCTCCTCCAAGGTATAACTATGTATTGTAACAATGCTACAATCTAGTTGAACCTTAAAACATTATGATTGGTGAAATACAGGAGACACAAAAGTCCAGTATAGTACGGTGTCCTATATATGGATACCCACCGGTGTCACGTGCATGGGCGTGGGACAGGCAGGCGGCTGTCAAGGGCTGGGATGAGAAAGAAGTGAGAAGCAACCCCTGCTACGTGAAGGGTTATTTGGTAAGTGATGACAAAATTCTAAATTTACACAGTATGATGCGGAGCGCTCCAAATATACCCAAATTCACTGTAGTGTCACTTTTAAAGCACTATACATGAAACATACTTTAATAAAGCTTTTACGTTAAAACAAGAAACAAGGGAAGACTTTCTGCTGTGTCTTCCCAGGCTATTTTCAAGCGCAGAACAGCACATTCTTTATGCATCAGAATACAGCTGTTCAGGTCTTGCTTGTTTTTTATAAAAAAATTCTGTAAGCAGCTCAACCCACTGCTGGTCACTTCTCCTTCCTCCTCATCCCAGTCCTTGACAGACACCTCCACTTCCTACGCCCAAGCCCTTGGCAGGATCAGGGTTCTGTCAGGGATATCTTTACCTATGGCTACGTCTTCTGTAGCTTCACCAATTTTTTTCTAGCAGATTAAAAGTTTCTGTTTATATACATATAGGTATTTGATCCATTTTGATTTGACTTTCAGTTTTATAAAGGTTTACATTTTATCAGTGCATGTAGCAGTGCATTAGGCTCACACTCATCTTGCTGAGCAGGTGCATGTGCACAAAACAGCTTGTTTACCCTTTTTAACGCCCTCTCCCATATGACTTACCTCCCCGCTTCACCTCTAAACCTCCTGTCCACGTTTTCATTATCATAGCTCTTATTGTTTTTAGGTCGTGCGTATGACATACAGTGTTTACACCCATTGTGCGTTTTAGGTTCCCGTGTATGGCAGATCTTAGTGCTTCTGACTGCCCATCATCTCCTCCTCTCCCTGCACCCTCAGGGTCCTGCACCTCTTCCCATGTGCAAGAGCTCTGTCCCTGTGTTTCCTTCTACCCTTCTTTGTGTTGCTCCCTGTTTATACTTTGCCCTGCTCAAATGAGAGAAACCATCCAGTATTCAAGCTTGTGCATCGGATTTATTTCACTCAGTGTTTTCCAGGTGAATCCACTTCCCCCAAATATTTCACATTTATCCTTGGTTACAGCTCGTTAGTGTTCCGTTAGGTACAGGTGCCACATTTTTTTCACGTATTCATCTGTCACTGGACATACAAGCTGCTTATAGGACTTAGCAATTATGAATTGAGCTCCTATAAACATTGACACACATGTGTCACTTGTAGTGTGATGTCTTAGCACGTTTGGGAAGATACCAAGAAGGGGAATACCTGGGTCAAGTGGAGTTTCTCGGTTTAGTGCTTTGAGCAGTCTCTGCATGGATTTCCATAATGCTCTACTAGTTTACATTCCCACCAACAGTGCAGAAGGGCTCTCTCTGCATCGCAGACACACAAGCATTTGTTATTCTCTGACTTCTTGCTGACGGCCCTTCCTTCTGGAGTAAGATGGAACTGTCTCTCCTCCTGAAATCACCAGGATCACTCTTGCAACCCTTGCACAGATTCTGAGTGTTCCTACTTGTGCCCTGGTGGTGAAAAGTCTGAGCCTTACTCTACACTATGCTGGACAGAATTTTTTAATTTATATCTTAATGAAAACATTTGATTTTCAGTTATTTTTATTTATGATTAATCCCTATTCACACTGCATAATGATTACAGTCACTGCGGGGTGTTGGTGCATGTACGTAATACATCTCAATTCTTTCTTCATCTCCTTCCTCTCTTCTCTCCCTTCCCCCATCTTTTCATCCCCTTCACTTCCGAAAAGCTCTCCCTGTTTCCTGCTACCTCTCTTTCATTTTGCTCTTTACTTATATTTTGGATTTCTCATACAGGAGAAATCAAGTGCAGCTTAAGCTTGGGTGTTTGCTTTATTTCACCTTAATATTATGGGCCCCATGTGCATCTATTTTACTACCAATGAATCAAGTTTATCTTTCCTTAATGCAGAATAATACTCCCTGAAGCATAAATACCACATTCTCTTTGTACATTCATCTGTTGAAGGACATACATGCAGCTTCCAAGATTGAAGGATTATCAGTTGTGCTGGTATAAAAATGGTTGTGCATGCATCAGTGTAATATTATGATTTCAATTCTTCTATGGATGGGACTGAGAAGGGAAATATTTGGGTTCAATGGAATTTCTAGGTTTAGTTTTGGAGGAATCTCCATACTGATGTCCATAGCGGCTGTGCCAGTTTGTGTATATTAGCATCCCTTTTGAAATTTTAACTTTTATTAGCACATATTTGTAGTACAAAATGACCGCATCAATCTCAGGGAATTGGTTCATATACCCAACACTGAATCTTCTCTTGTGCTTTACAAAGTGATGAGAAGCTCACACTCATTTGCTTCCTTGTTTCATAGCTCTATGGTTTTAAAGGAAGTCCTCCCAGTGCTGATGTAGTTCATACGCTGGATGTCAGCACACATGACTCTGTGGTAACCTTTGTGGTGACTGAAACACCAGAGGACAATTTCTGCGCTCCTATTTAAGGGCGGATCCTAGGCAGTGGCTGCTAAGAAGCTGCGCAGGACGCAGTCCCTTCAGTTCGAGAGCTGACACTCCTACTGCTGCCCCCAGGTGCTGTCTTCCTGCTCAGAGGAGGGCACTCTGACCCCCACTGACCATCCTCGGGAGCTGTGTGTTGGTCCCCTGTGGGGGACACCCTCCGAGGACCCAGGCTGATGATATCCTAATCCTCCTCTCCAGGGAGATCTCTGCCCTCCCATGTCCCTGAAGCCTGGACACTGGGAACAACGGACACCTTAAAAAGGAAAATAATTTGGTCAGTGGTGTTTATTCACAGGACAGATGCTGTGTTAGGCAGTGGAATAAATCGAAGTCAGTATCTTGCCCTGCACAGCTTTGCTGAAAAGAAAAATTAAATGAATATTTAATTAAAAAGAACACACAACAACCATTTATGGTAGCAGGTGTGTACAATCACAGCACTCTGAAAGGCCAAGGCAAGGGATCCAAATATACTGTGTATGCCCACATCTGGTGATATAGCTCAGTGGTACAGCACCTGCCTGGCAAGCATGAGGTTGTGAATTTAATTCCTAGTACCTAAACAAATGAAATAAATAATGTGCTCTTTTTAATTAAATATTCATTTAATTCTTCTTTTCAGCAAAGCTGTGCAGGGCAAGATACTGACTTCAATTTATTCATAAAGGAGAGAAGGCATCTTCTCACTGCTATGCCACTGCCTATGGTGTTTCCCTTGAAATACCACCTCCCCAAACCATGACATACAGTAAATATTAAGCAAGTGCTATAGGGTTATAGGGTGTTGGAGTTTCCTTCTAGAGGCGATTTCTAGGTTCTTTCTGTCCTGAACAAAGAATAGGTGAGGACAAGAGCAGAAGGTAGGTTTTACACTTATTAAGTTCAGAAAAGAAACATACTCTGCAGAGTGAGTTTGGGCTGAGACACTGTAGGAAAAGAAGCCATGCTGCAGCACGGAAGCAGCCTGCTGTGGAAGGGCACGGCAGCCCACAGCGCAGTAGCCACTGCCCTTTTGTTGCTCCTGCTCCTCAGGGTGACAGCAGGTGCAGCTGTCTGATGGAAATCCTGCTCAAGGTCTGGCTAGAAGGACTGGACGTAGCGCTCTCTGATGGGGTCCATGAGCAGGACTATGGACTTGCTGTGCCCTTGTGGCCTGGAACACTGCAGCTAACAGGTCAGCACCTTCCCCATCAGTTTGCCACTCCCTAATCTCCTGTTTCACAAGCACCTCCATGCCCAGCTCTATCCCCAGCCCTTTGTCCTCCTTATTGTAACAGAATCTCACTACAACCACAAATTGCCCAGACTGTGCTTGAGCTACCTGTCCTCTCTCCCCAGTCTCCCAATTTCCCACTGGGATGGTAGCATAGTTAGTGGAGGGGCCCAGGGTTCTGTCCCAGAACTACAAAGAAATAAATGCATTAAAAACATTTAAGGCAGATGTGGTGGCACATGGCGGCACATGCCTGTAATCCCAGCACTCGGAGGCTGAGGCAGGAGGATCTTTCCAAGTTCCAGACCAGCCTGGGCCACAAAGTGAGCTCAAGCACAGCCTGAACTGCATAACGAGACCATGTCTCAAAAAGACCAAACAAACAAACAAATAAAAAAAATCAAATAAAAAAATAAAAAATAAAAATAAAACAATAAAACATTAGAAATG
>NW_004955630.1:166546-171147 GCF_000276665.1 Chinchilla lanigera
AAAACAATAAAAAAACAAATAAAAAATAAAAAAACAAAAAAATCAAATAAAAGCTTTTTTTTTCAAAAAGGGCTGGACATGTAGCTCAGTGCAAAAGCCTTTAGTCAATTCCCAGCACAAAACAAAAAACAAAGCAAAGCAACAACACTTCAAATATTTACCCTCAACAGCATTTCACAGATGCCAGTTTTGAAAATTAGTACAGAAAACAGGGACCCGTGTAAAAATGCATAGCACTGGTCCTGAACTACCAGCGAAGCATGCATGAAACCTACACCTTGGAACTTTATGTCTTCGGATCACTGGTAGGGAATCCAGCCTTGAGTTCCCTGCATCCAACCCCTGCTGGCTGTGAAGCTCCGCCTTTTATATTCACCGCAAATCAGTGATACCACGCGTACGAGTTGAGGGTCATTCATGCCCTATGTCCTGCTGCTTGTTATCAGGAATAGAGGGTAAATTGAAAGGTGGAGAGTGCTTTGCACTTGTTAGGAAGGACAAACAAAGAAAAGATGCATGCACGGAGCTCTTCCTGTATGCTGTGCCACAGGCCAAGTTGTAAAAGAGCCTCATCTTGCTGTCTCCTCTGAGAGTGCCATCCCCCGGCTGTGCAGGTGTTCTAACTTGTCATGGAAGCTAAGGACTTGGCCAAGGCCCCCTGACCAACAGCAGCCCCCGGACCATCAGCAGGGAGAGACACTTTGTTGGCTTTTACTCAGGACCACTCAGCACAAGGAAGGTCATGTGTTCGCCCCAGCCCTTGGTCATCTCCAGTCTCCGAACACAGGCTTATCTCAATCCACACCATTTGGTCTTTCTTGGTAGGGAAGGATGACAGGTGTTAGGCAAAGACCTCTCCCTGAGATGACCACCCTTCAAGCAATTTTATACTTTAAAAATGTGGTACAGAAGTATTTAAATAGCGTGAATGACATTATAATATTAGCATTTTGTTAATCGGTCACTTGGATGTCTTATTACCCCATCTCACCTAACTGAAGTGGGAATGGTACCTACTAGTGAGTCAGGAAGATCTGGGGAGGCCCAGGCTCTGCCAGGATACAGCGCTACCATCACCTGCAGAACTAGAAACAGCCTGCCCTGTCCACCAGAATCTTTCCAAGAACAGCTAACAGCCGAGACCTAGGTTTCTGGATTTCCATGGTGGCCAGGAGGAGGGGGCCAGGGCAGATTCCTGGGTAGTACTGGGTCCCCTGAGATGTCTCTCAGTTTCAGGGTTTGTGCTCGCTGCCCACAGGGATGTCCCAGACACTGTGTGCAGCCTGGGCTACAAAGTTAGCTCAAGACCAACCTGAAATGCATAGTGAGACACTGCCCCTGAAGATGAAACAAAGAGAAATCAGTGGAACAATATATTGTCCAGACTCATTACACAAATATCCATTGTCTGTACAAGACTAGAATTTAACTTTCATAATCTTTGTCAATAATACTAGGTATGATGATAAGACATTTCAGAGAGGCTCTCGCCACAATTAAAACAAATAGCATTTTTAGGTGGAGGTCCCCAAATCCCAGCGGTAATGACAAGTGTTTTGACACTCCCAGTGAGATTTACCTTCGGGTGGCTGGTAGATCTAATCCTGTGCTTCCAAAGTTCCTTGAATGAAGAAAGGAATATGCCTCAGGGAATCCAAGACTTTCTGTTGGATCTGGACTGGACAAATGTGGCTGAGGTTTTGATTGGAACTCTGATTGGAAGCTTTGATTCCCCATTGGGGTCACCCCTAGTGTTTGGGGACCAGGGCTTGATTCCCCTTCCCCTTCCCCAGCAGGGGATTTCCATCTCTGTGAGGTTTAGACTGACAGTGTCTGTCTAGCCTGATGATTACAATTCTCACATCACGGGCAAAGACCCAGTTCAGACACACTACTTCCCAGACCAGAGCAAATGTAAGTTGCAGAGGTGTTAGGGTTATTACCCTGGCTTGAAAAGCCGTGTTATCAGTGAAGATGTCCCATTTTACCACAATTAAAGCAAGTCACATTTTTAGTATGGCTGTTTTTACCTTGTTTTATAGAAGCGACCAAAGCATGAGCTACCACAAACCTTCCAGGAGTTTCCAAACTGCTGTCCCAACAAGACTTAATGTAACTATTCAAATCATTAGAAGAACACATGGTGGCCAGAGCCTGTTTACAGTCTTGGTTGGCATTGTCATAAATGAGTTGAAAAACCCATATCAGCTGCTTGAGCATGAGGAATTTGTCTGTGTACAGTAGTTGGACCTGAACTGTGTGTAAGGTTCTCTCGGCCCTTGTAAGATATTAGGAAAAGACTGGACAGAAGCCCCGTCCTCAGACACAGTAAGCCAAGCTCTTTGCACCGTGTGCTATTTGTTCAAAAGTCTCATTGATATACTATAGGGATCCATGTACAAAGGGCCCTATTCCTGTTAACATTTCTGCTGTTACATTAGCCTTACCATCCCATCTGTTTCTGTCAACTTGATCCTTAGCTTGCTCTTGCAGGGAACATTACAATGTAAGAACTGACTAGGAGACGCACAGGAGTGGGTAGGAATGCCTCACAGTCAGGTGCTCAGTGATGAGCCTCCACAATAGAATTTAAATCCACAAGGAAAATGACCCTGGAGCTCTGACGTTTATTACACAGTTTTAAGTCCTTCAACAACTTAAAGTCAAAAATTTAACATTCTCCCAACAGCTGATTCTGATCATCTGGGCCAGGTCTGTAGATCACTGGGAAGCAGCAAGTCCTAATCATTTCTCCCTGTTGGCTGCTTCCCGGACTGCCGCCTGATGACGAGACATGCGAGGTGCGAGGCAGCACTGACCCACATGGCCTGAAGGCTCTTGCCCTGAATTTCCCCGTCCACCATATCCACCATTAGCTCTTCCCTGGTTTTAGAGGGAACACCTGGAGATTTCTTCTTCCCAGGCATCTGACTCTTCGTCCTGCTTTTATTTTCCCCTCTCCTTTCCACCTGTTTTTCTTTTCCTTTATCATCCTGTCCAATTCGCTGTAGCACTGCTGCTTTAGATTGTATGGTGCCTAAGGGTCCTAAAACAGATCCTACTAACACCTAAAAACAGAATGTCTTTGATGACTATTTCCAACCTGCCGTGAGCTAATTTTAAACTTTCACTGATCCTATCCCAATCTTCTAAATCTAAGGATCCTGACTGCAAAAACCAAGGATTGAATTTAATAATCTCACGCAAAATTTTAATGCAGTTAAGGTGCTGTTTAAGAAGCTTATGCCAGTGGCAAATACAATTCGGCTGCTGTCCAGATTGCGTCTTCCCCATTTTCCCAGCTGCAGAAACCTTTCCATGGCACCAAATGCTTCTCCTTCACTTTCTATTAGGATGTCCCCAACTTGGTCCTGCACAGTCCTCTTGCAGCTTGCATCCTCTTTTTCCACTCAGGTGGATGTTCCCTCTCAGGCCACATTAGAATGTCCTTGCTCCAGCTGCAAGTTTAGGGGGCCTGCCCAAGCTCCCCGACTGCCCGCATGAAGGGTACAGTGAAAGCATGAAAGGAGAAACAGACAAATACATGAAGGCAGACTGGGAAGTCAGAGCCACAGGACAGGCACAGGCAAAGCCACTCCAGGCCAGCCACTGTTTATGGGGTGTCTACAATGACAGGAGCGCTGGCCAGAGACTGAAGCTCGGTGGAAGGCTCAAAAGTCAACGACTCAGCAGGCAACAGATGGTCCTGGGATGCCTCAGAGGTTAGAGAGGATCTTAGGCTAAGATGGACCTGACCCTGGAGTATTTTTTCATCTTAGCGGTTATAATTTTAGTCCTAGTGGTTGGGAGAGAATGGTCCATCCTTAAAGATATAATGAGAAATATCAAAAGTGTGATACCCATGATCCCAAGCCTCCATATATCCCTTAAATAGTATGTACATTTAGCCACTGTGTTTGTGGTCCCAAACAAACACACAATTTTTCCTTCTCCAAAATCCCTAAGAAACCTGATCATCTTTTTGTATTATTGTCATGTGTTGTTTGTCAGTCAGACTGTCTGTCTTTGTGTTTCTTTGCTTGGTTTTAAGACAGGGCTGTACTGTAGTCCAGGATGCCCTTTTAATCACTATATAACCCAGGCTGGCCTCAAACTTGCTGTCGTGTCTCAGCCTCCCGAGTGCTGGGAGTGCAGTTGGTGCCCCATCATGCCTGCCTGGGAGGCCATAGCTTCTGTTCTCAGCAGTTGTTGGTTTGGAAAAGAGTGACTCTCTGGCTGTGGCTGGGAAGGCCGCCCTCTCAGCTCTGCCCCAGCTCACATTCCTAGATTTCATCCTCTCAGCCAGCTTCCTGAACTGATCCCAGATGAACCAGCCTCTCCCTGCTGGGGCAGCAAAGACCAAGTGTTCCTCCCTGCCCTCAGGGGTGGTGTTGGGTGTAGGAGTCTCTATTGGGGCTTGGTGGTACCCTCATTTGACTTCCAAATTCCATCTACACAAAGTTCTTTCAATACTGTAACCTATGATATAGAGGAAAAATGTAACCCCCAGCATACTAGATATGAGGTATACCAAGTTTGTGCTCCCCCAAATCAAAGAATCAATTCTAAGCAACAAGGGAGGTTAAGTGTAGGAAAGTTTA
>NW_004955630.1:174137-175480 GCF_000276665.1 Chinchilla lanigera
AATATGTGTGTATTTTCCTTCAATATGGAGGTCTGAAGTGGCGGTGCTGAATGACACAGCTTAAACCCCTCACAACACTGTATTCGTTGTTTTGTTCTGTGAGGGTTCCTCCTAATACCTCGGCTGACTTTGGACTCTCCATCTTCTGTCACTCCCCCCAGGACAAGCACAGGGAGCTCCCACCACCTCATCCAGCTACAAGTGTCTTTCTCCCCTCCCCCTCTGTCCCTTTCTCCTTCCCTCTCTCCCTGCACTCTCCCACACTGCTTTCCTATATCCAGGCTGAAATGCATCTCAAGTCTTTAACACAAGATCTTGCTATGTCACTTCCATTCTCACTTTGGGCTTGGATTTGAATTTTGGGATTCTCCTGCCCCAGCCTCCCAGGAACCTGTAAGGAAAATGTTGTTTTTTGCAATTTAAATATTCAGTTTTTCTTCCTTAAATGGTTGCTCAGTAAAACCTGGTAGCTCACACCTTTAATCCTAGCACTAAGGGGCTAAAGCAGGAAGATCAATGTGAATTTGCAGCATGCTTGGGCTACATCGTGAAGTCAAGGCTGGTCTGAGTTACACAGTGACACCCTGTCTGAAAAAGAAAGAAGAAGAATTTAAAAAATAGGTCAAAAATGATGACTTGTGATTTTAGTGATGGCCCTGGCTGTCAGTGCTTGGATTTGGCTTAATTCCCTTCAACATAAGGCTTATGAGAAAGCCAGGCATGGTGGTGTTCACCTTTAATCCTACAACTGCAGAAGTTGAGGCAACAGAACCACTTTGAGTTTGAGCTCAACATGAGATACAGAAGTTCAAGGGCAACCTGATCTATATATCAGGAACGTCTCTTAATAAAAATAAATGGCATTAAAAATGCACCTGAAAAACTTCCACATAGGCAGGTGTATTTGCCCATGTCTGAAATGCTGCTTACACATGAAGGTGAAGCAGGGTAATTGCAAAGTTTACACCAGCTTGAAACACAGTGAGAACCTGTCTCAAATGAAGACACAGCCAGAAAATGTAAAGAAATAAAGAAACAAGAACTAAACCGCTGACTTTGAGCAAAGTGCACATTGAAGCCAATGTACTGCACACACGAGTAAAAATCATCTACTTCACAGTTACACCACGCCTTTATTTAGTTTTTGGGGGAGTTCTCCTTTGTGTTTTTCTTGGATATGTTGGCTTCTTCTTCTTTCTTTCTTTTTTTTTTTTAAGACAGGATCTCATGAAGTAGTTTAGCTGGCTTTGAAAAGCTTAGTCTCTCAGTGTAGGCCAGAGTATACTAGAACTGGGAGAGATTCACCTGCTTCAGCTGGGAGAGTCCTGAGATCACAGGCATCC
>NW_004955631.1:0-4229 GCF_000276665.1 Chinchilla lanigera
GCAGTTTGTAAGTACCTCTCTTTTCCCTTCTTCTCAAAGGGAACCATCTCAATAATGATGGGTTAACAGTAAAATTTAAACATGAACACCCTCATCACTCATATTTCAAATACTACTTCTTCTCTGTCCTTTGGCTAAGATTAAGTGTAGTGTCAAATTTAAAATACTACTGATAAATGGAGAAAAGAAAGCCTGGAACCAATAAAATGTGGCACAGGATCGAAGAAGGAAACGTTCATGAAATCTACATCAAAAGTGTGATGATTCTTAAAGAAAACTTTCCTCGGCTCACTTTATTTTTAAAAACGGAGATTCCTGATGTAAATCACACTCAGTTGGGGCGGAGGAAGTGGGGGGGATTCCTCCTCCTCCCTGCAGGGCCCGTCCACAGCATTCTTCACTGGACCACTGCAGATGTCCAAACAGAGGGCAGTGCTGAGCAGTGGACTAGGTAGATGAAACAGATTTAAGTAAACTCTTTTCTTGTCAGAGAGAAAGGAATCTGAAATAATAACTTTTCAGAGACAGAATACTCAAGGAAGGACTGATGCAAGATGACAAGTGTAGGAGATCACAGAAGGGGTGTTTTAGCAGTGGAGCCTGGTTCTTTCTTCCAGATAAAGTCTATTTCACAGTGTGAGGTATCTCTTACAGGTGAGCAGAGCAGTGGACAGTGGGTTAGGGCTGACAGCACAAAGGGACTGTAGAGAGAACTGGCCCGTGTTTGTGATACAACCGCATTACACAGTTTATTTATGCATGTGTGTTTTCTCATTTTGCATTTTCAGCTTGCCCTGAGTTTTCCTCAAAATCTTCTTAACATTCAGCTTTCATAAGGGCTGGGGATTTAGCTCAGTGATAGAGCACCTGTGTGGGAAGCACAAGGTCCTGAGCTCAATTCCCAGTACCAGAGAAAAAAGATTCAACTTCCACATTTGCTTATTAATGGTCTTTGTGATTTATCACCGTTTAATCACAGTGTATTATCTGGAATTTTACAAAATATTTTGTTTGTTTTACGATTCAAGTTTTTCACAGTAAGAACTTGTATTTTTGGCTGGGCATATAGCTTACTGGCAGAAGTGCCTGCCTGGCAAGTACAAGGTCCTGAATTCGATTCTGACCACCAAAACTAAGTAAATAGAAATTAATAAAGAAATGAATGAATAAATAAAACTTGTATTTCTAATTCATGATCAGGTGGTAAGATTGAGGTGAGTGGATTAAGAAGTAATTGAAAGAAAAGTATACTTTTAATATGTATATAAGAAATTTTATCAGTTTGGACTCTGGAGAAGCAAGAGATTAAATAGGTCAATATAGACACATATGTATCACGACCTTTGGGTCAAATGCTAGAGCAAAGTGATACTTCACACAGGTACCTTTTGTAGCTTTGCTGTTTTTTGTGCTTGTGTTCCACGTCCTAGGTCACAACAAGGCTGAGAAAGTAAGGGCATATCAAAATGGAGTGGGTGGGCTTTCATAACGGTAGCTGGGAAACAATGAGATTCTGGAATTTTTGGGAAAATATAGGTAAAACGTTTACTGTCTTAACTTTGTATTTTCAGACTTTGTACAGCTGCCTTGGAATCAAGTACACATCCATTAAATGTAACATAATTAAGTGAGTGGATTCTTATTTTCACTCCCAAACGAAACTCACTGGATTTCCCATTGGTTCTAGATAGTCCGGTATGTCCAAGACCCACACTTCTTTTTTACACATATAAAAAGTTGCCACACAGCCTCCATCTCTACTCCACAAGGAAAGGACGAGACCCTGATGATGCACGTGAGTCCCCACCCAGCACCACCAGCACTGAGGAGCCAGTGCCTGGCTTGGCAGTCCTGTAACCTCTAGAGGGCTCTGTGGTCAGCAGTGAGAGCAGGCTGCAGAGAGGAGAAGTGGGAGGGGGCAGCCAAGAACGCTCACACTGTACTTGGAAACCCCAGGGAAGACCTAGTGCTGAACGAACGCTGTGCAAGATCTCTAAGTTAGAAATGCAGATGATAGCAATTTAACCAACACCCTACACCTAGGATTTTATGTAAGAAATGCAGCTGCAGCTTATCCTAGTGCAGGTTACCGCGACTCCTGCATGGATGGCGGACACAATCCTGACTCTCCCTGCGCTGCACCATCTGTCTTGCACTCCCATCACTCCCTTCTGTTTCTGTTTCTGGTCCTCCAGAGCCAACTTCTCCACTCTGCACTTGCTCCCACCCTCATCTTCACTGAAAATCTCCCTACTGTGTGTGTCCTGTTCAATGTCACCGCACGGTGCTCCCAGCTGTAACTCTGGCCTCTGTTCTGATGACAGCAGAGCGAACCTATGAAACCTCAGTAATGTATCCAGGCTCTATTTTTTATGGTATAATCTTCCTTGCTTGATTTGCTGTCTCAAATGGGATGTTAGCAGGTTTTTAATGAAAATATGGAAGTCCAGAAGGAAAATACATTTGAAAAATTGTTATCAATCAGAAATCCTGTGGAAAAAGTATTCATTTAAATCAGTCCATTTCATGTACTTGTTTGTTTTACTGTGCAGTACTTAGGCCAATGCCATAACTTGTAAGTTTTAAGAACATCTCTGATCTACAGAAAAAGTGTCCACACACACAGGGACATCACAGCAGTTTTGAGGTCAGGCTCTCTGAGGAAGCTCACGTGTAACTAACCTGGCTGTGTCTCACTCCTGTTATGGTATCCACCAACCTGGCTGCTCAGGATAAGGACTTGATCATCCTGATGATCCGCTTGATGCGCTCCTGGGATGATCCATTGAGCCAGCTCACGACTGCAGCTGCTCGCCTGCCGAAGGTTCCCTCGAGTTTCCTGAGGAACGCTGAAGTGATCCAGGAGAAAATGCAGCTACTTTTAGAAGGCCTGAAGAGCATAGCCATACAGGTGGGGCGGTCTCATGATGTCTTCCGGTTTCTGATTTTCAGTGTCCACGCTGTGTTGGGGAAAATAGTGGCATTCCTCGCTTTATAGGAAAAACATTTAGGCCGAATGTTGCACCTTCCAGACTGCTACTTGTTAGAGCCAGAGCTGTAGGCAACAGTGCAGATTCTGATGTCAAGGAGTCTCAGGACTCACGGTGTTTAGTGTGCTGTCTCCCCTGCACTGTCCATGAACACCTCAGGACTGTCCCCTCATGGGTGGTGGTTACACATTTTCCCTGAGTGGAAATTCAGAGAAGGGCACCTATGGAGAAATGTATCCCTCAAAGTGTTTTTGGACTCCCACACTGAAATTCTATAGAGATTTTCTGTTTCCACCTCACACCAAATCATAGTGAAACCCTAGTTTTCCAGAATAATTCCTTCTGCTCGTGATCCAAAACAATGTATAACAAAGCTGGAAAGGAGAAGCAGTTGTGATCATGTGATGCTTGAGCATGCACTAATTATATTGCAAGACATCATTAGTTTTATGAAGTTGAAATCTGTCAGACAAGTTTCCTCATCTTGTGAAATATTCACAGACCAACTTAGTGAAAACCCAAAGTTTTACTGTATTTAGGGGAAAAGAAAATATCCAATTCAGATTTAATTGTACCCACAAACCCCTGAATGCCAAAACCAAAGAGGACCTCCTCGCATCAACACTTAAAGCCACTAAGGTGACCTTTTCTGGAATTTTGGTGCTTATAAGTTAAAACTCACACTGTTGCATTAAATCACCACAGACAATTTGTCATACCTTTAGTAAATTACTGTTTTCAATACGCATCTCCATTCAGCTAGAACAATTCTAACAACAGTGCTGTAACAGGTAAGCAGCTTTCTAAAGTTCTCAGAAATACTGATTTATGAAAACAAGAATTCAAGTCACAGAAATGATAACATAAACAGTGATATGTTTCACTTTTCATGTCTGAAGTACTTGCTCATATGTACTGTTCTGTCATTTTCATGAAAGAAGGTTATCCTCAGCTCATAAATATAGTATAATAAAAAGCATATTATCCTAGGAACATAGAAAGTAAACACTTTAGTTTTCAACTTATTCTCTTCATTACTAAGAACCAAATTCCAGGGATCACGTATTTCTTCTGTAACATTCCATCTCTCCATTTTCCTCCCAATTTTTCACTTGTCCCTGTTTGTATCTCGATACCATTTTAGTAAACATTTTTTAGGAATATTGCATCAAAAGTAAAAAAATGTTAAAAAGAAACAGAAATTAAGGTCACCAGCAAACACACACACACACACACACA
>NW_004955631.1:4869-7963 GCF_000276665.1 Chinchilla lanigera
TCCAATCCTCTAGCAACTTTCTGGATGTCTAGCTGTCTACTCCTGCAGGAGCACACTTCACCTGTGATTACATGTATGGCAAGAAAATAGCACATGGGTTTTACTTCTAACTTTTCGATGACTAATAGTTTTATGAACCCGTGTGAGATACATGAAAACCCACACCTTTAGCAAAATTTTTCATTTCCCTCTCTTTTTAACTCTTGACTGAAAACTAATAGATTCAAAGATAAAACGCAGTATTTCTATGAATAATATGCTGTTTGTCTCTTTGCTGACCAGATTGACCCTCAAATCTGGAACTATGGGGAACCTGTCCTCTGGAAAGAACTCCCATCTTTGCAGTCAACTGATGAAAAAGTATTCATGTATACTTTTCACAACCTGTGCAGATGCCTGCGCAGGGATACATACAAGTTGGACACTTTCCTAAAGATTCTGAATTCCCAAATGGCCAACGCTGACACCTCCTGACATCAAATCCATTCGTGTTGCTCTGAGAGGTTCTCAAAGACCCCTTCCTTGAGAAGCTTCTTTTAATTTTAAGGAATTTCACCAATGCTCGTTGTAAGGATGTAAACTGTCTCATCTTAAAAGTAATAACTATTTTTCTCTGCACTGTTAAAATAATAAAAGTCAATTTGTTGAAATTTGTTTCTGTAATCTAACAGAAATAATTGTCACCAGCAAGAAGTTGCTAGCAACATTTCTCCAAGAAGTGTCACAAAAACACATAAATCACTAGGGTGATCCGCAGACAGCGGCACTAAAATTTGCCTAGGGATATTTATCCTAAACAACAAAATGGGATCTTCTGTTCAGGGGATTTTCCAGCTACTCCATTGCCCCGCCCTTTCTCCTCCTGCTCATCCTCATCCTAATGTCCTTCCCTCTGTTGCTATTTTGTGTATAGGATTACGTTTAGTGTTCTTACACATCTGTGTGAGTACATATATATTTATATTTACTAACTGTACAATTATCATGCTTTAGTAATCTAACACTCTAGGTTTTTCAGTCATAGTTCACTGTATCAAAACTAGATTCTTTAAGATATTAATTTTCTTGAAATGTCAGTTGAATAATTGGACACAATCTCTTTTATTTTCTCCATCCTCTCAATTGTACTCCTTCCCTTACTCCACTTCCTCTACCTCCATTCCCATGTGTCTATCCATTTCTGTCCCCCTTCTCCTTTGTACTTCTCTTTGGTATGTTTCTCATTCAAAAACCCTAAAGACCTCGGTCTTATATATAAGGAACTGAAGACAAATTTTTCCAAGCCAGTTTCTGTTTCCCTCCTAGATCAGGGCAAGGCGTTTAATCTATTTTAGTGTTTTACGTCAATCATGTGCAGAGGAATTTAGGGTCCTTCTAATCATATTACACTTCACAGTGCTTATAACAGATACCTAAGTGTAGATATGAGATGTTTTTCAGAAATTCGTTTCTATTTTAAATTACTATATGCAGTTATTCTAAATGTCTACTCAAAATACAAAACTACATTTTTATGGAGTGAACAAGATATTTTTCTAGCACAAAAGAATCATAATTTGGATAACAGTTCTTCACAGTCCAACATCCTAAAGACTTGGAATCTGGCATCATGCCACTGCAAAGGGGGGACATTTTTAAGATCTCTGCATCACTAACAGTTTCCCTCCAGGGAGACATTGGCACCCAAAACCCTTCTGCTTCCAGTCTTTGGCTTCCTGAGCACAAGATGCACTGATGCTAGACTCTGCTGCTTCTCACAGAACTGAAAGCACTGGGCATATTTGACTATGAGCTGGAACCTGTAAATTGTGAGCCAAAAGGCACATTTTTCCATTATTTGACTATCTCAAATGCTTGTAACAGTGCAGGAAACCTAACACACTGATATTCTCTATTTGCATCTTCAGCAAAACTGTGAATTCTTTTCTTTTGTGCACCGGGACATTGCTTGCTAATTGGAATCAGATCTAGTCCCCATGCCTTCCTCAGTCTCTAGCTGCCCCTTGATGTGGGCTGCTGTCACACAGGGGCAAGACATCAGAAAGTCAGTGGAGAAGGCCTCTCATCATTTACTCTTCAGGGGCTCCTTCCCTGCTGTGAGTTGACCAGGTTCCAGAATCCCTGAGTTCCGTCTGTGTCCATCCACTGAGGCCCTTGCTAGCTACAAATGAGTCTTCAGCTTTCATGTCCCCGTGCTCCCTGTCACCTGAAATCCTAGAGGCCTCGGTGGCTCCCTGCTCTTACAGTTCCCAAAGAATTTTGTGCTTTCTCTTAACTCTGATGCCGGCTTCCAATTCTGCTCTCTAGGCTCAAATCAACTTATTAGGCTGTATTTATTTCTCTCATTTGGAAATATCTCATTTTCTGACAATAAGATAGACATTGACAGAGCTAGGAATTGCAGACGGACCCTGAAGGATTTGGCCTTCATGTACCCAGTACAGGTGGGTGACATCTCTCTTCCTGGCTCCCAAATCACTAACACAGAATCATCAGTAGATGATACAGGTCAGGAAAAAGTAATTGTAAAAATTTACAATAAAATTTTCTTTTTAAAAGTAATTTTGTAAAGATTTTAGAGATTACTATTGTCCTAAAGGAATGCTTTCTCCTCTATGTAGGTGTCAGATGAAATGCTCTGTACATGCACATACGGAAGGAATCCTTGTAATCAGTGAACCAATATTACTGGTAATTACATAAATCCAAGAATTACTCTCACTTATCTATACTTCTACTATTCAGTGTCTAAAGTAGGAATAGAATTTAAGTCTCCTAGTTCTGATCTAATGTGCAATATAATACAGCTGGCTATTTCTTCAAATCTTTATTATTCAAGTGAATACAAAGTTGAGTGGATCTTACTGTCCACATTATCAATCTCAGGCTCTGCATGGGATCCATGAGCCTCAAATCTCTCCTTGTGCTGTTAGCATATTTGCATGTGCTTGGAGAATTCCACAATCAAATGCCATCCTCGGAAGAACCAGGAAGTAAGAATTCAACAGCCGATATTGACAAGAAGTGGCGTTAACAGAGATTGAAAATTTCATCTATTTCCAATAAGTCTCAATAATTTTATTCATATTTTGTA
>NW_004955631.1:8367-12090 GCF_000276665.1 Chinchilla lanigera
AAATGAATGTGAACATATGATGATCATCTATTTTTAGCAAGCTGCAAAAATAGGTACCATCCTCATGGTAGGTTGGCACAAACTTTCTGATTCTCCTCACCTTTTGCTTAGGCTAAGACTTCATGTTGTATATTTCTCTAAAGTACTCTCAATGTGGACAGGAACAATACACAGAATAAAAAATACGCCAACGGCAGGATGAGACCAGCAACTAGTATACTTTTTCAACCTCTTTTTAGAGACTAAGTTTATCTTCACTGAAATCTCATAGATTTTCAAATTCCATGTAATAGTGTGGCACACCTGTGGCACTCATACTGCAGTGGGCTGATAGTTACCACTGAGACCTTTAGAAGATTTGTCACTGCTACCATATCCCATGCAAAAATGGGAAGTAAGAATATTTTACCACCAATGTGGGACACACTGATCATACTTTGGAGCACTCCGAACTGCACTGTTGTGATGGAAGAGCAGAAGATAACTCCGAGGACATCAGTCACGTTTCTAAGAGAGGCAATTCAACACAAAGCAAAGTAAAGGATGAATGGGATGAAAGAAAAGATAGATTTCTTTCAGGTGAGAAGAGGTCCAAGAGACCAAAGGAGAGGACAAAGTTGGAGGAAGAGGGGAAGCGGGAAGAACTGAGAGATGCTATGTACGGATACCACACTGAAAAGATGAATGGAAATACTATGTCATAAACATTAGATAAACACAGTAACAACAACTGAAATGTGAATGGGGAGGGGGTTGGAGACAGAGAAAGGGAGGTGGGTGGGCAGGGAAGGGGGATTAGAGCAAGACAAAAAGCCCTGTTCTGCACATGTATGTACTCAGTGAGTGAAAGTAAACTTCACATACTTCTAACATATACACATACAATGACAGTTAAAATTTAAAAAATTTATTCTGACTTTAGGCAATACGTAGTTGACATATGAAAGATCACATATCTTTACTGTTTAATCAATTTCAACTTTGCTAGTACATTTAGATGTAACTTAGTGAAAAATGAAAGCATGCTCCTTTCTAGGACTAAAACTCCCTTCTGAACCAAAAAACAGAGTGCCCTGGGCAGGCAGGAGGTAGTGTCTGCACCGCACAGGGTGCTGAGAAGGGATCTCATTCCCACACTGGGCTGGCTTCAGGTTGAACGTGACAGTGGGAGAAAGATGCACATCCTCGTTTATTTTCTGCACGCAAACTTGGCCATAACTGAGGGAAACAACATGAAATGCAACTTTTCTGCTTCAAAAACAGTGGAATAAACTTTGGAACTCGTGTTTGAGGTCAGAAACTGTGGTACACACTAGTGTAATAAAAGGAGTCTGAAATAGCTTTGAAAAAATAACATACCATAAAAAATGGATCCAACATGTGCTAGATGACTCAAAGAAGACTAATATAAGAGTAACTGAAATTAATGAAATATCAAAAGACATCATAAGGGGCTTACAAAACCATTTTCAGAAATAACAGCAGAAAGCTTTAGGGATATGGAAAAAGAATCCGATACATGGATATGTGAGGGACATAGAACTCTGAACAGCCATGATGAGGGAAAAAGACCCTCCACACCACGTAATAACTAAACAGCACAAATGCAACAAAAGAACTTAATCTTGAAAGCAGTTGCAAAAAATATTGAATCTCCTGTAATGGAAAATCCCTCAGAGTTCCACCAGACTTGTCACCACAAACCTGAACGCAAGGAGAGCTTTCAGTGAAGTATTTCAACCCCTAAAATTATTGAGCCTGTGTGTATATAGTAAGTAAATACACGCATGTATGAAATATAGGTGTGTACACAAGCAGAACTTGAAATAAATCCCCATATTGTGTATTCCACTGTTTCAAAAATATTTTAAGGTATGTGCTAATTCACTTCATTTATACATTTAGTTGTTTTCACTGACAAAAATGTTCTATACTTTTGTTCTTTCTTTTCTGTAAGGTAGCCTTTTTTGTTTATGAAATGCAGTGTTATGGTTGATACACTGTGTGAACTTGGGGGGTCTAGAGGTTTGGCTTAGTGCCTCAGCAGTTCTGCATCTTGGGGTGAAAAAGATTTCCATTTACCCTTCTGGGATGTTCTTTATTGTGTTAATTTGAGAAGTTTAGAAGGGGTGTAACTCAGAAGGTGTCCAGGGTGCTTACTTTGTATTCATCCTGAGCCTGTGCAAGAGGCAGGCATGCAGAGGGTGTGGGTGTAGAGAATGTCCCCCACCTCCCCGGAGCGGGCAGACTGCATAAAGAAAGGAATTGAGTAAGGACTGGCTGCTGGTTCTTTGGAGGAGCTCCGATCTTTGCCATCAGCTTGGTTGTCTCCGGACTTCTGGTGCAGACTGTTGGGCCTCTGTCTGGACTCTTCAACCTTCTGGTGTTGGCTCTCTGGCCTTCACTGTAGATTCTTCAGCATTCCATCACAGACCCATCAACCTTTTGACACGGATTTGCAGGGACACTGCAGCGAGCTCCAGGCCTGGAGCTGGGCTCTTCACTCTCCAGCATGCAGACACCCTCTGCACGCTTCCTCATCCAACTCTGTAGCTGACCATTGTAAGCCAAACTTGTCATTTCTTGTACATGTGTTCATCTTGTATTATATCTGATCCTCTAGTCAATGCTGACTGATACACACTGTAAGTAACATTTTAGCCTTTCTTTTAAATTATGGTACACATCTTATCAGCTATTGTTATTCTCTAGTTATTTCACTATGAATCATTCTATCTTTTCAAAGAATCAAATATGGTTTTTATATTTTCTTTATTAATGTCTACTTGTTTTACCTTAAAATAAAAATAAATTGGAAAATATTTGGAAGTTAACCTAAAATTACTTCTTTTTGGTTCTCATTGGTTACTGCTTCCTCTGACAGGAGGTGGCAGCATGGTGGTGGACAGCTCGCACTACACACCACTCTCTCTGGTTCTAGGGCTCCAAGGAGGTGTCCAAGGAGTGAAGGAATGGAACATGTAGTAAAGCATTTTTGTATTTGTCTGAATCAAAAATATAAATGTGACAACTATTAGTTGGATATTTGGTTCTGTTTCAAGCAGTTTATTAGCCCAAAACACTTCTTTTTTTTTTGGTTTTTTCTCCGGTACCAGGAACCGAACTCACGACCTTGCGCGGCAGGCGCTTTTTGCCGCTGAGCTAAATCCCCAGCCCCTAACACTTCTAAATAAGAACCAATATTATAATTTTCTGTATGTCAATTCTACTACAAAACCTATGACAAAATTAAAACTACTTACAAATATTACTCATTTATTAGTCAATCACTCCATTATTGGATCTCTCAAATGTGATAAATGGGTCTGTTTCTACTAAAAGAGTGAGATCCATTAATGCTACTATCAGTATGACCTTTAATGAAAAATACTAAGAAAAGTAAGTATAAACAACAGGTTTGAAGTTTGTGGGTTTTCTTTTTACTCCGCTGGAGATTTCTTTGTATGTGCAGTAACTTTTCAGTAGGATGAGATCACATTTGTAGATTCTTTGAAGTGTTTCACATGCAGTTTGGTTTTTGTTCATGAATTCTCTTCCTACCCCTATGTCTTCAAGTTTTTTCCCTATTTTCTCTTCCAATAGATCTAGTGTTTCTGTTTTAATATTGGTATCTGTGATCCATTTTGACTTGAGTATGGTACACAGTGATACACTTGGGTCTCTTTTAAGTCTTTGGCAGGTGGCAAGCCAATTTTCCCAGCA